>NW_023998433.1:2497722-2572614 GCF_014805625.2 Glossina fuscipes | reverse complement strand
AGAGAGAGAGAGAGAGAGAGAGAGAGAGAGAGAGAGAGAGAGAGTCTGTTAATGCACCTGTACTTTTTTTTTTTGGAGGAAAAATAGTACGAAATAAACAAAGTAACAAAATATTTGAAAATATTTATGAAAAGTTCGACTTTTGTATGTAACTACACCTTACGGACTAAATATTGTTTTATTTATTTATTTATGTACTGTTTTGTTTCTGTTTTACGTTTTATTCTAAATAAAATTCAATGATTCAATTAAATTGAATACATCATAGTACGTGCACAATACATACTTAACGTATTTTATTAAATATTATTCATTTATATATAACGGTCTCTTTTAAATCATATAATAAATGCTTTTTACGTGTATTAATTTAAATCATAATAGAATTCAGTCATCATTTGTAAGTATACATCAATGTTCAGATATTCAATCATTTATTGTACCCTGCACATAGATTTATATATAAAATATATATAACATATATATAAATTTTTAATTATAATAAATTATTTCAATAAGTTTATTGACTTTGATTTAAATGAAGACAAAGTTAACGTAAATACTACTAAATAGACAAACAAATATACGTAAATATTCAGTCACCACTATGGCAAATATTTTGATAGTTTATATAAATTGTCGTAACAAACGGCACTGGTTTCCCAAACTTGTTTAAAAACGAAACACACTAACTTCATCAACTTACTTAAAACTTCACATAAGGAAGTGAATTCGTGTATATGTTTTGCATTTATTTCCTAAATAAAGCATTGTAATGTGTGTGCAGTCATTTGAAGCGAATATCTAATACGCAACAGCCAGGTTACAATACATTCTCAATATAATGCTAATATTTTCACAACACTTTAGTAACTTGCAGTTACCAAAACAAAGTTGAAGAGAAGGGATTTTTTCGATTAAAATCGATCAAAAAGATTTTGGTAAATAAATATGGATAGGCGGCTTCGTAAGGTGAACGATTGATATGGTTTTTGTAGTGTCTTGAGTTCTCTATATATATGCACTTTTTTTTCCTTTTTTAATATACGACCAGCCGCTTAGCGTATGCCGCCTATTCGTGCGAGCACGATGGGAATAAGTGAGGATTATAGGTAGAGAGGAATGACAAGAGAGACTAGTGCTTGTATACGCTTGACTTAAAAATGAACAAATTCGCACGATGCGATGCGCTACCGCTGAAAGAGTGTGCCGGAGGCAGGCAATGTGATTAACGAACGATATAGTCACTTAATGGTATAGAATATATACGTATGCGCTTAATTTTCGCTGTGTATCTTACTTTTTGCGCTATTGAGAATTCTTACAAGACCCTTAAGAAACACTTCAAATCTTATAGAATTTGCTTCGTAGCTTGTATATCTATAAGGGGTTGGTCAAAAGCATATCTAGGATGAAATGGGTTAAGAAACCGAGCTATCAATCATGCTTCGATGATGGATTCAATAAAGGTTGCTTGCCTGGTTGAAAACCCAATTCAAAAAGGGGAAAGAAAAATATTATAAGAAGGAAAAAGTGTACCAACTAACTTATTAACGAAGCTGGTTGCTTTATAATTCAATCCTATTTCTGCCTTCTTGTTTACTATCAAACCCGTAGAACTTTGAAAGTACAAAATATTCATTTCAGTCATGTATATTAAAGGTTACGAGATATGCTGTCACTTGTTTAATCTAAATTATTTTAGAAATAAGTCGTTGTTATTCTAAATGAATTTTATTGTAAATATCGAATAACTATTAAACAATTTTAGTTACGAGGTAATTGTGTTATCGATTGAGAATCACTGCTTACAAATTATTTCAAGCAAACTAAATTTCTCAAATACTTGCTGTCATATTATACAACATTACGTATATTTTTTGTATTTGTAATATTTCCGAAAAGGTTTTGTTGATTTGACACACAATACATAACTTTGCATTGTTAAATAAATATTTCATGCTTAATAAATTATAATAAAACGTTTTTTTTTTAATATCTCTTCCATCTTCATTTATTCTTACAAAGGCTTTAAGTACTTGATAATGAAAAATAAAGTGCATTTTAATTATAAATTGAAGTAAAATATTATATAACAAACAAAGAACGCATTTCTACAAATCCCTGGACGAATTTTAGACAACCAGCTCTTACGTTGTTAGGTATAGAAATATTTAATTGTCTATCGGCTTTGCTAAAAGGTGGCTGTTATGTCTCTATTTACGAGCGATTTTCGACGCCGCTCTGTTTGAAAGACAATTCTGCAAGAGACAGGGCCTATTCCAAGACTGACGTATCGAATGTGAAAGTATATGTGTGGTTCAAATCTTCTCCTCTGGGTAAAGCGAGGCCTATTAAGCATCCCGAAATTGCTGATAATCGCAATCAGCACGCAGCAGTCAGGCTTCACGCGCTGTTTCCACCGAAGTTTCGCGGCTGCGAGTAGCCGGGTCTGAAGCGTACACAACGTAACTCTTGGGGATTTTCGAATAAGTGGATCTTTGTGCCAAAAAAATGCCAAATACCGCAAGTGAAAAATTTACAATCCATATCAAAGAAGTCATTAAACTGTATGATGACAGTAAATATTAATGGCCGCTACTTCTTGGAAGGGGGGGACGGGGTGAATCAGCAGGATATTATGTATTATGGGTTGTTCTAATCAAATGGAATTATCGTTGGTGAACGTTACTAACAACAACTGTTTTAACTAAATCGAAGGCGGCGGAAATTATGACATATTAATTTTTTATTGCAACAAACAGTTCACTAGATGACAAATCCTCGCCAGGAAACAATACCAGTGTCGAACAGTAATGTGGTAACGTCGTCGTTGTATTTTTCAAAGATTATTCGATTATTCGATAACATATGATCTGTTCGAGAAGGACTTGCATTCTTATCACAATACAAAAAGCAGGATATTGTGTGGACAGCAGGTGTTCTCTCCGCATGATGTTCATATTATGTGCGAGAAAAATGAGATAAACGCGTGGGCAATATTTTAGCTGAAGTAGGTCTCAACATTGTTTCGATAGAAGTGTTTCTTGTTTTACAAAAAAACCGGTAAGAAATTTGTTCTACATCTAACAAATATATTAAAGAAGCGAATTAGTATGTACTTGTCTCAAGGCAATATTGGCCGAAGTTTGTAGGTTATTGATGAAAATGTTTGCCAGTTTTTGATTTCTCCCCTTCAGAATTCAATTTGAATGGATAATATCTAGTCTCAGATTTGATCAAATTTCAATTCGCCGTCTTATGACTGGAATTTTGGCAAATTTACCGTAAAATAGGTAGCTTATGAACATAATTACATAATCTTGAATGCTCACTCTAATTAAGTACATATACGTATACCCTCGCTTAGTAAGTGATATTAGGCCTCCTAATATAACTTATTAAGGCAGAAAGGTAAACAAAGGGCCAAATACAACGCGTAACGAGATCGAATTAGATTCCCCTACTGACTGGTATTACAAGCTATATGTGCAAAAACTTTGCGATCCTCTGGTCGCATTTTAATGAATCACTTATGAAATATTAACATATCCCTTACCGGTTGTGCATAACGATTAACTAAAAAGATTATCTCTTTTTTTTCAATAAACACGTACGCCGTAACGTAATAGTTGGGGAGTTTTATGCGTAAATAAAAAAAAAAAAAAAAAAAAAGAAAAGAAAAGTAAAGAAAAGAAAAATTCTAACGAAATTGCATTATAATCATATATAAATATGTATAAAGTGTTGAACAATAATAGTGAAACAAGAGCAACGACAATGACAACAACAGGAAGCTGACAATAATGTTAATACTATCAGCAACAATTTTGCCTTCACTTAACCATTGCCACAAATCCAGGTTTGACATTGTTCAAGAATGTTGGAAAATGCTGCTACAGAATAATTTACATTTTTAATATTTTTTTTTTTATTTTACAAAATCGGAAAAAATAGAAATACATAAACGATAAAAGGGAAAAACACATTAAGTGAGCGTAAAAAATGTAGAGATAAAATAAAAAAAATTGTGTTCACGTGGATGTAACTATATTTATACAACAAGCATGTCTTACACATAAGTAACTTTTTAATAATTAAAAAAGTTTTACTTATGAAAATTTAAAATATAGTTGAGAGCATACAAGACATATTGTTGCTAACGAAAGAGGAGAAATTTTATTTACTTCTTCGCAATGGAGCCAGATTCTGAACACAAAAATCGAAAACATTTTAATAAAAAACATATTTATGAGACTTATTAAGATTTAACAGCAATAGAATAACAGATTGATTCTCATTTTATTTAAAAGTGAAATAAAATTCTTTTTTTGCTTTTTCATGTATCGTACAATGCGAAATATCCGCTTCAAAAGTCAACTGCGATTGATTCATGTTTTAATTTTATTTGTAATGAATGGAAATATACAGAAGCTACCTTAGCAAAAGTCTTTTCTTTTCAACCGATTTTTAAAATTGATAATAAAAATATTAAAAGGAAAAGTTACATAAGACAAACAAAACCCAAACTAATTACATATAATTTTATTATTTGAAAGCGTAGAGAAATTGAAGCGAAGGGGGGCGAAAGAAAAGTGCAAAAATGTAACGCAAATATTATATTATTAGATAGACAAAATTAGATACATACGCACACCGTTAAATATCAAGTTCTACCCCTAAAGGCGAACTTTATAAATTGATTTATCTAATCTTACGTTAGTTAGGCATTAGTTAATGGATGAATCAAAAGACACTTTTGATGTTCTGCATTTTGATTTTCTATTTCCAAATCGTTTCTATTTTTGCTGATGGTGGTCAATATTGGATTAGTACTCTCTTTGTGTCAGCTGTACTATGTAATGACATTCTTACTTGCTACTTAAGTTGATTTTTAAACATAGATATAAATTTGCATCATTTATTTATTTATGTACATATGAGGTTTATTTACAACAAAAATTCATCTGGATTAGCTAATAGTGAGAAAAACCAGACCATAGGCTTAAATTATGATTAGATAAAAACATGGATCTATTTACGAATTGGTATGAAAATATATTAACTAATCATAAAGTCTTATGTTATATTCTAGGTTAGATCATTTCAAAATTTTCCAATTAAAAAGCATTATTACAAGATAGTAATAGATGGTAATGAGTTACATATTCCGTTAGTAACCATACCAGTTTTGCTTATTCCAAGTTAGAAGTGAGAGATTGAGCGGTTAAATGCGGTTAAGTTTCTTATGCATTTTTGATACGGTCAAAATGAATAACTAATATGACTTCAAATTTGAATCGAAAATGGCTTTGACTTAACAGCAGTCAGTTTAACATTACTATCGTAGAATAGGTTCTAGCTGAAGTAACATCCTTTATCTGAAATAACATTTACGATTGACCTGGGACAATTTGCTTCTGGCAATAGAGTAATTGTATATGGTATAATCATAAGCAGAATCATTTTTGTGAATTTTTTAAAGCATCCGATATTGATTTTTACTATTCGTATTCCTAGCAAATTTAAGCTTTAAATTAAACCAAGCTGGATTTGAGCTAAGACTAAGAAAGAGTTCGAACGTCGGCCTGAATAAACATAATGCGAAATTGTGGCATTTA
This sequence comes from Glossina fuscipes, assembly GCF_014805625.2. Taxonomy (NCBI): domain Eukaryota; kingdom Metazoa; phylum Arthropoda; class Insecta; order Diptera; family Glossinidae; genus Glossina; species Glossina fuscipes. The sequence continues at coordinate 2,566,993 of NW_023998433.1, read as the reverse complement.
TGAAACGAGAATACAAAACCATTTAACGTTCATAACGAATTAATTAGTTGTAGATGATTGTGCATCTCTAGACTTTTAACTAGAATAAAATCAGTCTTTTTAAAACCAAAGTTTGAATCGTCACAACCAACGTTCGATACATTAGATGCAACGATATTTCTTAACTGTATGTATCAGCCATGAGAGGAATAATGAAATAGAAATCTTCAATGATTACTTAGGAAAACCTAAGGGCTTAAGCAAAGGGCTTCCTAGTGAAACTTCTTGTACTCTATATGACGATAGTATAGAATAAACCAAGTTGGTAGTTTAAGATATTAAGACAAATGCGATAACTTAAAGCCGACCAGCAGAATCGTCGCGGTCGATGATTAAAACACCCATATTATTTCATAGAAATTATCAATATTTGAGATGGGAGTGCACCTAATTCTCTTTTTATACGATAGATACGCTTTCAAAAAATTCGTGTAAAAAAAATTTGTTCAGAAAACGATATTGGCTAAATGAAAAAATAGTATATTGGTTCCAAAACTAAAAAGGTAACTGAAAAGTACAATACACAAAATGAAAAAATTTTTGTTAGACTTCACTTTAAAATTTATTACCTGCTTATACATTTTAATTAACTAAACATATAAAAAATAAGTTATGCTTTGAAAGACCAACTTAAGTTGCACAAAAAATACATCAAGTCCTTATTCTATGCCTAACTTAGGGAGTCCCATCCATACAAGCATATAATTGCGTAATATAACTGAATTGTGAAAAATATAACGCGACGAATATCATGCAAATTTGTGATGAGTAAAAATGAAAAATTCATAGAAATATAAAAAAAAAAAATTCATAAAATACTAAAAATCGTGTCAAAACAAAATACTTCGGGCAAGAAACGAATTAGGTGTTCTAAGGTGCTATTAACACAATAAGTGTCTGTTTGATCAAATCGATTCCGTCACTCATTTAATCAGAAGTTTTTTTATGAAACGGTGCACAAATAGCAACATAATCTACGTTATGTGATAGACATCAAAATAAGTGATTTTCGTGCTTCGACTGGAATTACTGATCGTATTGAGACGAACCCTAGAAAAAAACTAGCCAGAAAATGTCTAAGAATATAACATAGCACAAGAGAAGGAGAGGTTACGCACGCACAGTTTGTATCAAGTCTTTTCATGATTCTAGTATTTGTTTTATGTAGACGGCAGTATCTCATAGATGGTGTTGCGTGTAAAATCGTTATTATAATATCTGTAATATATTCTATCACTAATCTTTCGATCCATGTGTTTATTTAGGCACTATGAGAAGGCACGTTTTAGATCAAACTTTGACATCGGTAATCGAAGAAAAAGAAAAACTTAATAGGTAAATTAATAACCGATCTCGGAAGGCCGATCTTAACGAAAATGAAGCTAACTAATTAACTGACTAAGTTAGTGTGTGAATGTTTCGTATATGAGTTTTATATATTGAACATATGAGGTGCCAGAAGGTGTAATAAAATTGAAAACACCTTCTTGACGAACTTATGATAAATACTTACAACTCACAACAATCTCGATCAATTGGGAATAAGCTAGAATTGGAACAATCATTGTAGGCTAGGTATGAGTACTGTTGCATTCGGTGAAAATCAACCGAAACGAATAACGTAGTGATAACCAAGGACGAATTCGCGTAAAGTGAATAGGAGGAAATTAATTTTTTTCTTTTTCAAACTTTAATTAAAATCAATATATTCTAAATTAAAACAACAATGATACTAAACGTATATAATGAGATTTTTTGCCGTTTGTTTCTTGTTATTTTTTTGGCGATTTTTTAAAGTTTCATTTCGTTTTTATTTATATATTTGCTAGCTCGCAATTCTAAAGTCGTGAGTGCAAGTCTTGAGTAGCAACAATATCAAGCTGCACGCAAACAAATAGTAAAAAGCAAATCGAATTTCAGCTTAGACTACTTGAAATATGAGAGGCCAGAAAACAATATACCGGCACAGGCATTATAGTCCATTTGTGTTTGAAATCGCCACATATACATGCATACAAATAAACAAATATATGATCGTAAAATAAATTCAAAAGGTTGAAAAAACGAAAAACAAAAAAAAAAAAAAAATAAAAGAAGAGAAAAAAATTTATGAAAACTTCATAGTACACCTGCTTTATTAGCCACAAAATCTAGACCAAAGCTTTTAGAAAAAAGAGCATAAATTCACATGTACGCACACACATTTAAGCATCTTGAAAGAATTTTGTTTTTCTTTATTTACCGACGGTGTTAGCGTTTGGAAAATGTTCTAACATCAATTATAAGAAAGACCAGAATATAAATAAAAAATAGAAAAAACAAAAATCTAGAGCAACCGACTTGAAAACAGAAAACAAAAACTGTTGATAAAACTACGTAGTTGGTCATGGTTAACGCGTGATACATAATCACTATATAATAATAATAAGACTAATTGTATATGAAATGTTTATCTCAAATATTTGAAATTGAAGAAATTTTTAAATATTTAAAAAATTAATTTTAAATATTTTAGAAGCATAACAGTTTTTCGTTCAGTTTTCGTGTGACATTTAATGACCTTCGCATTCTGTTGGATAATTTCCAATAAAATTAATTGTATTTCTTATTCTTAATGTGTATGGTTTTAAATTCTCTTTGAATTTGTTTTCTTAATTCTTTTTTTTTCGTTTATACATTTCTATATACATTTTCTTTTTTAATTAAAGTTTTAAAAATTTGTTATTAGTTTTTATTTCTTGGTTTCTGTCAAACTTGCTTCCGTTAGTTTACAAGTTTCCTATTAATCATATCTGCTTTTACTTGTTCTTATTTTCATTGCAAAGAGTTACAACAAACATTTAAAAATGAAACTCTTTCATTATTTATATGGGAAAAGTAAGAGGTTTCAGTTATTCCACTGAAAGCTATTGCGAAAAAAAGTGAATGTGAGACCAATTTTCTGGCAGTGATGCACATTATGTTTCTGGTTTTTAAAGCCTCTACTGGAGCGTGGAATTCATTAAATTTATAATATCATATGCAACATCCATAAGTGCACTCTCGGTAGTCTACAAAAACTTTCATATAATCTTCTTTTATTCATTTGTCTTTTAGTGGAATTTGTAACACCACAAAAAAAAAAGTTTTTTCTTATACTTACTTTTTATTTATCTGTTTCATTTATTTAAGCGAACTCAAGCTTCTGAACAGATTTAATGTGAAAATTTCTTCTCATACTTATATGTTAATACTAGAACTACCGAGTGCGTCAATTTGATCTTTTTTAATTTTCAATCATTAAAAAAGCAATTACAAAGCATGTAATGTTCGAAAATTTTTTCATGACGTTCATTTACAGGAAAACGCCTTTAAAATTTTCTGTAATCATTTTTTTCATAAGTGGTTTAATTTTCGAGATGGCGGAAACGTATTTCGACGAAAATTGATCATTTTGATCGTCTGTTTTCGTCGACTTATCACGGCCGTAAAAAAGAAGATGGGAACGTGAAACTTGGCATAGACCTTCCTCGATCGATTAAGAATGTGAGATTACTGGGCGCGATCTGTTTATGTGCACGTCTGCAATATGAAGGAAATTGAAACAACATCGGAAATAGGCCGACGTCTTTTTCATATCTTTGTCTATTACTTTCGATCCTGTGAAAATATTTCTGAAAAATCTTGACGCAATTTGCGACAATTGGCAAGGAAATATTAATTCCAATTTATTTCTAACTGATTTTCTATTTATTTAAAACACATTACATACACATTAGGATTTTTTTTACTCTATTGCAACTTAACTAGAAATAAGTTGGAAATATATTCTGAACTGATCGGGACCATTTTTGGATTAGGCATGAATACGGATTTGATAAGTTTTGTGAAATATCTTTATAGGATCGAAAGCTACAGACGAAAATATTAAAAAATTATCATTTTTTTTTTCAAAGTTGTTTTATTTTCTCATTTATGGCGGGCATGTATGGAAGCAGATCGCAACCATTTTTTTAAGGTTGGATTCTTAATCGATCGACGAATTTCAGCTTTCTACCTTCACGCAAATTGACCAAAATATCCCTTGTGTTAGAAATAGATATAAGCAAAAGGGAGGAAAAGGCGAAACGTCGATGGTCCTAGTATTAAAATAAGTTGAAATATTCTAGAAGAAAAAACACTACATTACTTCTGTTGAACATTAAAACGTGTACCGAGATGATTCAAATTTAGTAAAGTGAATTTCCTCGTCAAAGAATTTACTATATTTCATATAAAATGTTATTTTTCATGAGAATCGAAAAATGGATCCGTATTTTACAAACTTAATGCAACTTAATACAGTACATTAAGACATCGAATCATTTTCATTATAAAGTACTAGAAATATAAATTTATGCTACAACGACATTTTACAACAGGGACCCATATGAGAAGCGGTCGTCAATAGGGTCAATGCATTTTTAATAGGGCTACGTCTTGGTTAAAAAATGCCAGCGTACCAAATTTTAACAAAATATGTCGCCAATCGATACGTGTAGGTGGAACCCAAAAATGCGTGGACAGACATCAAACGCATAGCTAAGCTTAACTCGATTCAGAAAATGATCGTGAATAATAAAAGTATAACAAAAGCTGAATATATTTCATGTTCTTTATAGTGTTGCATAGGTATACTTAAACTTAGGATACGCTTACCATAACCAATATGAGCTACAAATTCAATTTGCTCGTGAAATTGGTCAAAAATTCGTGTGTATTCCAAAGACGTTTTTCATAACAGACACTTTCAAGAGCAATTCATTCAATAACTCAATTCTTTCGATGGCTTTATGCCATGGCGCACTTGTTTTGTTGAAATCACCTGCCAGAGACATTTACTTCGTCATAAAAATATGCCAAAAACCCGTTTCAGTAATATTTTTTAGTTCTTAGGCATGCCACATGTGTGTGATCGTTTAGTTATTATAAAAATTTGAAATTAATGATGACCGTCGTATATCTAAATGCTAAAATGTCCAATTTCGCCAAAATCGATAATCAAGAATTGTTATAAAAATTTCGGATATAAATCATAATGATCTTTGCAAATAATAGTGATTGGTTGAGGCTTAGAGTTTCGGGCAAGTGGAAACGTTAACAAAAGCTAAAATATCTTTAACGCAGCAACGGTAGCTTAAAGAGACCAAACGTGTCGCTATGACGCCTCTACTTATAACACTTGCCGAGAACCATCGTGCTCGCATGCATGGAGAACATCCTTTGAGTTGCTGGTCATATAAAAAAATAAAAATAGAAAAAGAAATGGGTATCTAAAATGTAACTGGTTAGGTTGGTATTGAAGATGGGTCAAGTCAGTCGAAGGACCCACCAACACTACCACATAAAGTAACAATACCTCTTTTTTCAAAAAAAGTACAAAATTGATTTTTTTGCTCATTTCTCGTACACTATAGTAGATAAACCTAAAAAAAATTTGGGCGTTACTGCAGTACCTATAAAATATGGAAAGAATTGACCACGTCTACTCAATATTACGGTGTAGTAAAATATAACTTTTTTTTTTAATACCTTGATACTGCGCAGAAACAAGCTTCGAAAACCTTATAAGAAAATATAAAATCCTTGGCTTGTTTCAAATTCGAAATGCACCTAAGCATGTCCATCCGTTCATCTGTTCGTCTGCCTAACTGCATAGCATCTGTAGTAAACATTCCCCTGTCAGTGAAAATGGAGATATCACCTACAAATTTGCAAAAAAAATTGGAACTGACCTGAGTGTTTTATATATTACAGGGCACTAGAGCTTAGTTCTTTTACTTTTTTTGTTTCTTTTAGGATAACGGTGATGGGTATAAAGGATTCGGCCAAATGTTAAGATTATATAGTAAAAAGCTGGTCCTTAATAGTAACTTTATATAAAATTTAATTGTAAAATTTGTGGCTGCTTAGATTTATTTTTTAAGCTGCGCTATACAAAGGGTACCGCAAGACATTTGATAAGAAAATTAAATTTGCCACCTTTGGGCCAGGTCGTTTAATATTTTGGCCCCTGCAGTCATTTAAGGACTTCCCAGGAAGAGTAGGCCTTTTCATAAGAGGTAAAGATAATTTTTGCTACTTTATCATAAAAATAAATCAAACATTATGTTAGGCGACGTATTGTATACGATATTTTATGAGTGTGCGACTACAATAAACATATATATATTTTCTTTCGTAATCCTTTGTACTTGATATAGTAGTACACGGTGGATAACAGTAAATTCGGTTTTAACTAAATATGTTTTCTTTAGCGGTTTTTCTCAAATTTCATCATCTTCAGTCGAATATTGGCGAGGAGAGGTTTGCATCAAGACAACAAATCAATATTTCAATAAAATTTTGTACAATTTTATTAATTTATTGATTGATTTTTATATTAAAATTAAGTAGAACAACTTTGAAATTTTTGTAGTTATTCATGTAATTATTATTATATTATTATTATTATATACGAAATATGAAGAGGTCGAATTTAATTAATATAACTACAAATTCAATTTTCTCAATTTTTGTATATAAATAAAGAGATCGTTTAAGAAATACTTATGTAATTTATAAGGCGTTTGCTTATGTCGATTGACTGATATTTTTTTTTTTTTTTTTTGTTTGTTGTTATTTTTTAAATTCATTCGTTTAATAAGTTTTTAATTAAATTGTAGTAAATTATGCCTCTTTTTTTATAATTAATGAAGGCTTTTAATGTTTAAAAAAATATCAAAGTTTAATTATATAAACAAGAAATTAAATACCGGTTTCTTTTTTTAAATTTATAAATTAATTATTAATTGACATGATGCTCTATAAGGCATGCGGGAAGAGACGCCGTTGGATGTACCAGTTAATCGACTTTAACTAATCCAGCTAAATTGACACTAATTCGTCAGCATTCGAGGAATCGATAATAAATTCGATTCTCGATGGTTAAGATTGTTGAAAATTATATTAGGAGCTGGTGTTGTGGTGATGGATACGTTCCTAGTGCACATGATATAAATGCTTTTACGTATTGTATAATAATAATTGTATTGAAAAACTTTCAATTCTTCATATTTCGAATTTGGACGTACATATAGGACACGAACTCAAACTATTCACTTATTTTCTTCTTACCAGAAATGTTCTGCCTTAATATCAGTTTTTACAAGAAAATTACGGGTGAGTAATACTATTTCACCTTTTACTTCAAGTAAAAATTAAAAGCAAGTGAGGATCGGGCAAGGCCGACACCGCTTCCCCTAGTACATTTATTCACTCGTTTTGATAATAATATAAAAGTTACATATTATTTTCATGCAACTGCATGCTATTCATGAAAGCCCGCATATTGGAGCAATCCTTACATGCGGTGGCATCCAAAATATATATCTATATGGTTGAAAGATTAGGTTGATTTCTGTTAATTTTTCCAATCAAATATTAAAAATTATATCATTTTATTATATAAAATTTTAGTTTTCGTAGGAGCTGTTCAAAATATTAATCCAGACGGACCAAATGGTCGAAAAAGTGGACCGACCCGAAATATTTTAAGTAGCGGTTACATACATCCGTACAAACTTAACAAGTTTTGTAGGGTATAAACAACTAAAACAGCTAAAAGCACACTATATTCGCTTTAGCAAGATTCTCGATCTCTACCTGATCAACCACTATATTGTTAGTTTTAGAATTAATTAAGCGAATATTTGTACACAAATGATTAGATTAATTTACGTGTTGTGTTGTTAGTTGCAGTTTTTCTTTTATTCATTTCAAGCGTATTTGTAGTTTCAATATTTCAATATTCAACACTGAATTTTTCGATCATTCTCGAAAATAACTTTTCGTAGTAAGCTTTAGATCAATATATCTGCTGTAGGCTTTAAGTAAAGTCTAAATAGGCAAATCTATGCGTACTCTCTATAATACATATTTGCAGACCACATATACACAAAACTATGCATAAAAATCGTACGCTTTGTATTGCATTTTGGTTTTAATTTAATTTTCGGAGCGATTGTAGTCCCATACAAACTTCATAATTAAATCATTTGTAAGAATGGTTTGACAATCATACAAAAACGTGTAAGAAATGTGTTAAACAATAATATATGATGCAACAATAATAATAATGATAGGAAGCCGATAATAATATTAATAGCATCAGCAACAATTTTACTTACACTTAACAAGTGCCACAATTGCAAGTTTTACATTGTTTAAGAATGTTGGAAAATGCTGCCATAGCATAATTTCTATTTTTAGTCTTTTTTTATGCAAAAATAGAATAAAAAGAAAAGGAAAAACAAATAAGAAAAAAGGAAAACACATTAAGCGAACAGAAATAAAATGTAAAATGAAGATAGGAAAAAAAATTGCGTTCGCTTGGCGATCTAGTACTATATTGAGTGGGTTGATCAATTACGTCTTTGGTCTACCTCTGTCCCGATCGTGGTAATTGAGCCAAATTTCTAATAATGCGGTCACATACCTAGATATATGCGTTGAAGATCTTCGAAAGTGTGCATATTTCTTCCCAGTGAAAGCTTTACTAATTTCTGATAGTCCGTCCATTACTTTGTCGTTTGTTATTGGGTAGCCAACGGCCGCAAAAACTATTTGAGAGTTAGACAAACGTTCACTACAAAAGCAGGCAACGAACACGGCGAACACGAATCAACACATTGTTTTGCGCTAGTGTTCCGAATCTCATCTATAATTTCCGTCGAAAAGAGTTTTTCATTTTACTTCTTATAATGTTGACTGCCGACAAATCGACCAACATAACTCCTAGTTTTAGTCTGCTGAATAACAAATGCACCTCTGGTGTTATCTGTTGTATATTTTCGAAGAAAAGGAAAGATAAATGTAGAATTCTTCTTCTTTGTCTATTTTACGCGGAACTTTGATGTAATTTCAAAATTTGTTTAGAATCTTTTGAACGCGTTTGCAATTAAATAATTGTGCAAGTATAAATATTGAACTTTCATTCTAATGTTTGCAGCGCTGAGGACTTAAATGGACAGATAAACGAATGTGACCCAAAATTTTATATAATTGCATCGATATATTACTTGATGGAGTTGACAGAGTCAATGCACTGCAAATAGAATAACAAAAACTAGTATACTCTTCTCCCCTCAGTGTTGAAATGTGTACAAAAAGAAGGTAAATTATCAAACCTGAGAATTGAGGTCTACCAATTTTCGAAACTTACATGTGTTTACCGTTGAGCTATAAGATAATAATATATCACTGTTTTTCGCGTTGGTGCCGTCCACCAGATTGCAGTTGATATACGAAAAGCACTAAACTATTAATAGCTTTGCATGCTCTGTGCTATCATAAATAAAACAGTAACAACAACTGCAATGGCAATAACACTTTATACCGGTTTTCAATCAAATCGTACAACTGGGTGATTTTCAATTTTCCAACCAACCAAAAAAACAAAAAAGAAATATAAAACGAACTGTAGTTTAAAGCGCTAGACCAGACCACCTCTAAATGGTCATTTATGCCACTTTTCCTTTAGAAAATTTTGTTACCAGGCAGGTTATTAGGAATAATTATTATTAAAATTTTAGTTAGACGAACATACACAAACATACACACGCACGCGCGTGCAACAACCCACTGTCAGCCTGCTCTATGGCAGACATTAGGTAGGCTTTAAGTATTTCCTACATTTTTCTTTAGCGATTTGGTTCAACGAAAGTGAAATATCTGGGCTTTAAAAGACAAATCTTTTGTTGTTGTTTTTCCTTTCATAACATATAAGACATTTTTCTGCTTTTTTTCCTTTTCTTGTAAGCATTTCCTATTATTTCTTATTATTTATCATCGTTATCGCTTACCTTTTTCTGTATCTCATTCTAAAGGTCTTCTCAGGCTTTAAAGTCATTTAAATATTTGAAAACAAAAAAAAAAATGAACAAAGTTTACTTTTTACTGATTTCCAAAATTGTATCACTAGTGGTGTTTTCTTTTCTTAATTCTTAACAAGTTTTATTCTTAGAATCCCTCTTTTTCTCTCGAATATCGTCTTTGAGTTACAAAAAAGAGTTAAAACTGATTCACAAAAAAAAAAAAAAAAAAAAACCAAAGAAAACAAAAAACTAAACAAAAACTTTCTTTAAGCGCACTTTTTTTCTACAAACATAACACTCTGTGTGTTATTGTTTCGCTGCTTATCTGGCTACTACGTGCCGTTTTTCTTAAGTTTCTTTTTTTCACATCTATTAAGCCGGCTTTAAACTTGAAACTAATTCCTAAACCGTCAAGCATTTGTTAAAATCAAATAAAAGAAAAAAAGCTAATGATAAGTAAACACAAAATTTTGTGTTCTAAGATTCTTTGATATTAAGCTTAAGACGTCTGTTTCTTCAAACGTGCGCGTTTGAACTGAATGGTATGGCTTAAAACTCGCTTAGTTTTAGTTAAATCTTTATTATTCATTACGTACAACGTCTTCGTCTTTCAACCATTCACTCTATAGCTGCACACACACACACACTCATTGGCATTTCGTATATCTTTTGGCATTGTACCCACTCTCTAAAAAGTCTTTTCGCTTTGCTTTTCTACGTGTATATAGCCTCTATAGCGTTTTAGGCGAATGCTCTTATTTCTAAACCGGCAACAAACAGGGTCTTAAGCATGTGAACCTTTACAATAGAGTGAGAACGTCGTTGTTACCATCATCGTCAGTTGCGATTAACTTGTTTGGACATGATGAGTCGCTCACTGTTTAATTCTCATCGCTCTTGTCTCTCTTATTTTAGTTGGTTGTTACGTATAAAAAGCGCTTTTCTTAAATAAATCTGTAGTTTTTTGATAATGCATTGATTGTAAGGGCGGTAATCAACCAGCAAAAGAAACAGAAGAACATTTTATACTGTTTTGTACTGCTTCAGAAAAGCCACGACATACGCTTATATAAGGTTTTTTGTTTTTTAAGCAGGCGATAACGTTTTAAGTCTAAGCCAGTATAGAATTTGCACACATTAAAACCCACATCGGTAGTTCCGGAACTGCCGCTATGTATTACGCCAAGAAAACTGTCTGGGCCTTACTTCATTTTATCGCTAACCTGCTGCTTTCTGACCCATCTTTTGACATCACATATGAGCTCATGTGTCCAGCGCGCCTGTGTAGACTCGTAATATTTACTCTGCTATATGCACATACCTTTTTCCGTCACACACATATTTTCTTCAGGCGTGAGCCTTCTCGCAAGCTGTCTTCTTACATGATATAGTTTTGTCAATAATTTTGACATAGTGTGACCTGTGCAAGCTGTGCCCCATTGCTGGCGCCGTGCACATTACGGCTGCTAGTACCAACTACTTCCTTTGGCTTGCCCCCTGATGTTTGTCATTACGCGGCAAATGCTCGGCCAGTTTGACCAATCTAGCATCCAGTACCACCCATATTTTATTGTCGGCGTGGTACAGATTTTATAGCCGTCTGTATTTAGTACGGCCGCATCGCTTCTTTTTCTGCTAGTTACTAAAATAGCTTTAGTCTTCTGCGGAACTAAAGACATTTTCTTACTCGTAAGCCATGTCTTAGTAGCTCTTCATACAGTATAGTATGAGAACTGGCCCAAGTATAGAGTCTTGAGGAACGCGAGCCGTTACGTTGTATATTTTAATGCCTATTTCCATTTTACAGACCAGTATCCTATCAGATAGGTAGCTCCTCATTATGCGCATCAGATTTTGCAGCACCTGTTTGACGTCGACAGTTAACCGTTCTCTTCGGAAACTGATTATTCGAGATTCAGCTCATTCGCTCGATATGATATGGTATATATCAATCATATATAATTGGCTATACGGCTGGCTTCTTTGATTTCGGTTACAACACTAACTTTTGCTTTTTTCATGTCATCGGGAATGGATAATCATTATAAACTTCCAGAAATGGTTGGACATATCGCGCTATGGCTAGCTTTAGGACGTCGTTTAGAAAGCCATACGGGCGTGGTGCTGTTTCCCAATTCCCGCACTGCATCATTTAGTTCCGTAACAGCGACGTCTGCGCAAGAGTAAGTTGCGTCATATTTGCGCGTTTCACGGGCAGTATGCTCACGAGAAAAGCTTTCTAAAATTTTCCCATGAAGTTGGAGAGGTTGACACTTCTAATCTCTTTTACTTTAGCTTAACCATTAAGGCTTTGTATGCATCACTCCATAAGTTGGATACCCCGTCTTCACATAGCTGTTTAAAGCACTTATTTTTCCGTTTTTGTTGCTGATTTTAAGGCTTTGCGCGTACTCTTTATAGCTGTCGTAGTTGAGTTTAGTCCAACTCCGCTGTAGTTTACGCTTCATTTAAGACATTTCCACCTTTTCGTTGCAATATCTACATTCCACCAGTATACAGGTTTCCATTTTGGCCAGTTGGTCATCCGAGCCATAGATGCGTCACAGGTTATAGACACATGTCCCACTAGCTTTTTGGATTCGTATTCTGTAGTTAAATTCAAGATATTTAAAAGATGTTAAGCGTGCTGTCATTTCACGCGCTCCGCAATTCATCCATCCAATTTTATTCTTGCTAATATCCTTTATAGCATTCATGTTTATTCCATACTTCGGTGATGCAGAGTTTATAGCTGGTCTGTCACCTCATGCAATTCCTTCACAACGACATTGGATTTCCTTCATGAAATCTTTTCAGTTCCTACATGATTTTTAATTTGAACCAACTCGCCGTCTAGCATAGTCCGGGTTTTATTATTCCTTACATTTTTCAATATATCGCTACAGGACATTTCTCCGTCTTCCCAATCAAGATGGCTTCAGGCTTCACCGGTTTCGGTTTTAGTTCATTTTTGCGGCCTTTTATTATTTCATGCTGGTATTTGACTTGTTCCTTTAGAACATTTTTTGCAGCTATTTGTTTCTGTTTTGTTTTTAGTTTTTTTCGCCGGAGTGGCATTAGCTGGACGTTCGTCTCTCTGCCTTTTATTAGCCCTTCCTTTTTTTTTGGTATTATGTCAGCATTCTTCCATCTTTGCTCATATTTCCGGGTCTTGATTGCGCTACCTCTCGCGCCGCTTTTTTATACAGCACAGTCAGCAGACCCACCAAATCTCTCATCGGCTGGTGAATAGTGCGCCTGGAAAAGATTATCTGTAAATTTTATCCTGCAGCCCCGCTAGCTTGCTGAATATGTCCGCATATTTCTTCACCGTACATTATCTTGTAGCATTGGTGGTGACCAATGACTTCTCTCCTGGGTCCGCTTTACGGCTAGCAAATGGCGTACTTGGGGTACGAGTACTTCTTCTGAACGGGCTACCTTGAGATATCGAGCTTTCTCGTATGTTAGCCTGTTTTAGCCGATATCATTCTTTAGTTACTGCATTATTTATTGCTGCTATTGCTTTGTTGCATATAGATTTGTATATTGTGTATATATTTGTTTTTCTTACACGTTATATTGAATGTGTTACCAGTGGCGCCCTCACCTATGCCACACTTTTAAATTTCTGAACACGTTTAGATTTTCTTTAAGGAAAGGGGGAGTGCGGCCTCGCTAAACTGCGATAACAGAAAGCACCTGATCGGGGATGCTTTTTCCGTTGGCAAGAGTGTCGCAACGTGTTTCAGTTCTGGTTTCGCTCTTTTCTTTTTTTCCTTATTGAACATTCCGACGGATTAAAGAAAGAGGAAACAAAGGCAATCGTCTCGTGGCATAGGTATAATTTCTTATTTCTTCCCTTGTTTAAGACAATAGTACGTTGTGCGTAGATACCTTTTGGACGAATCTTAGCCCTGAACAGGATTATCTCGTCCGACTATTTTACTCTGATTCTGATAGAAACTTTGCTTCATTTAATAGAACATTATGAGATGACCATACTAATGTTTTTTGCAAAAACTATGGAATTTAATTAAAATTATATTTGCTCTTTTAAGAAATTTTGAAACAGAATGTTTTTAACTGTATCACTCAAGAGCAAGGGGTGAAAAAAGCATCAGAGACCCGACAAGCTGGTAAACGCTCTCCCGTCAGCGAATACTCTTCCGTCGCCTACAAGAAAGTTTGCAAAAGAATTTGAAATTGACCTATAATTTTTAAAAAACATATCTACACCGCCTACATAACAAAAAGTTTTATTTTGACAATAGAAAAGATCAGCCGCTCCTTCCTCACATCATAGAGTATGAAAATTTAGTTTTATTTTTTTTTTTTTTTTGTTTTATTTTAAGATACTGGGTATAAAACATTCGGTACGAACGAATATAACTTTCTTTTTCTGTTTTTATTGATTGCTTTAATTGTGCCCGTACGTGGCTTTGGTCGTTTGCGTATTCCCGACTTCTAAACATGGCAATTAAAATCTGAAATTCGACATATACATTCAAGTTAAAAACGGGATGAGACATTCCGTATACGCAAGAAAAGTGTGAAAGAAATAGCGGTAAATACTTCCATAGGTAATTGGTATATTTAGATGCCTAAATATGTTATCTATTAGATTTCAATCCATCTGTTGATATGCCTACAACTAAAAAAAATTTCAGTGATAATATTTCTTTATGGTTAGACGGTGCAAGTAATAAAGTTTCGCCTAAAGGGTTGCTAATACTTTCAACTACGTACCTCCACAATAGTGATTCCTAAAATTCATCGATAACATTTTTATAAGCTCGTTATGTTAAGGCACTTTAACAGCTACAAGTTGCGCGAATGCTGGATGATATCTTTTGCAGATCCTTTTTATTTAATGTAATTGTATTTCATTCGCTGTTTTAACAGTTTTGTCATTAATTAGAGTTATTCTTATCAAATTGACGCTCTAATTTCTTCGTATCTATACACAAAAATTATAAAACCATTTTTCCATTTTCCGATCGGATAATTGAATGGTTTTAAAGCAAATTCGAATTTTCTTATGGGCTACAAGCAGCAGGAAAGAGAAAAACAGGAGTGTTGGTTATTGGATGCCCTTCTTAGAAATTAAATACTTCTTTGACTAATATGTGGCCATAAATCGCCATGACTTACAAACTGAAGCCGAACAGCCATACTTATATAGATTTAGCCCCAGCATCGTAAGTGCTACTGCTGACCGAGTATAGACATTGATCATTTCTTAACCTCCACGTAAGGCAAAGTCTATCTAACGCCTCAATATTTTATGCACCCACAAAACTTCTCCAAGGGAGGCTTCCACCTATCAGAGAGATAATAAAAGGTTGAAGGGAAAACCTCGTTACACTCTTGACGCTTTCAGTACCATTGAATTTTTCTAAAAAGTGGGAAAATATCTACATTTTATACAGTATGTAAATAATTTTGTGTGAGTTAACAATTTCAGATTTATGCTCGTTGGAAAGGTGACATTTCGCAGTAAAAAAAATTCTTTTGCTGTTTTTTGTTTGGTGCATTCAGTTGTGAGTTACAGCGTGTTAAAAATGGAAGTGAACAAAGAGAAAATTCGGTACATTTTACAGTTTTTCTTTGACAAAGGCGAAAATGCAAGCCAGGCGGCTAAAATTGTGAATGGTGTTTATGGTTCCGATACTGTAACAGCCAATTATGTGCGATTTTGGTTTCGTAGATTCCGTTCAGGAATTTTTGATGTTAAAGATGCACCTCGCACAGGTAGGCCGGTCGTCGAAAATGTCGATAAAATCGGAGAAATGATCGAAGTTGATCGGCATGTTAGCAGTCGTAACATCGCCCAGGAGCTAAAAATCGAGCATAAAACAGTTTTAAACCATTTACACAAAGCTGGATTCAAAAAGAAGCTCGATGTTTGGGTGCCACACCAATTAACAGAAAAAAACATGATGGATCGAATTTCCATCTGCGAAGCCTTGGCCAAACGGAATGAGATAGACCCATTTCTTAAACGGATGGTGACTGGAGATGAGAAATGGATCGCATACGATAACCCTGTGCGAAAACGAACGTGGTCAAAGAGCGATGAAGCACCTCAAACGGCCAGGAAGGTTTTGCTATGCATTTGGTGGGACTGGAAGGGGATTATTTATTATGAGTTGCTTTCATATGGCCAAACGCTAAATTCTGATCTCTACTGTCAACAACTGGACCGTTTGAAGATAGCGATTGACCAGAAACGGCCAGAATTGGCCAACAGGAGAGGTGTCGTGTTCCACCAGGACAACGCTAGGCCACACACATCTACAGTGACTCGCCAGAAACTTCGCATGCATCCGCCATACAGTCCGGACTTAGCACCAAGCGATTATCATCTATTTCTTGCATTGCAAAATTTCTTTAATGATAAAAAATTGGAATCTAGGGAGGATTGTGAAAATCGACCACTAGAGTTTTTTGCAAATAGAGACCAGGACTTCTATGAGAGAGGCATTTTGAAGTTACCTTTAAAATGGCAACAAATCGTACAACGAAACGGTGCATATTTGACCCAAATCGGACAATCCGAAGCATGTTAAATAAAGTCCTGAAGTTCATATAAAAATAATGGATTTCTTTTTCCCCAAACTAATATAATCTTGGGTGGAATCAAGTCAGATTTAAATTCGAATTAAATAATTCCCTTGTTAACAGAGAAATTTTAAGTGAAGATATTGGCTGAAGATGACCCACCTCAATTCTTCCATGAATAGAATGTGAATGCTTCTTTGCCTTATACCATTATATTAAAATTCCTATTATTTATTAAATCGATTAAATATTAAATAATAGGTATTTAAAACAATAATATACCCAAAATTGCACATTATTTTTATATTTTCCATTAAAGCCCTCATATTGGAGGATGCCCACATGACATGATCCTAATCTGGAAAATTTAATATACTCTTTAAAATTTTATATTTCACTTTACGTCATAAAGAACTAGAAATTAGATTTTCTCTCCATATGAGGGCTTAATTTTCATGATAGTCCCTATGTATGTTACTATCTGAAAAATAGATTTATCTAGTCCAAATTTCTTACCGTCACCTTTTTTGCTAAATTGCTACTATAGACCAATTTTCATCCTAAAATATAAAAATTTAAATTTTCTTTTAAAGGGCTTATGAGAAATATTATGAAGACCCATGTGGTTCAGTTTTGGTCTACTTCATATTTATGTCAAATTAATATCATGAACAAATTTTCATTATAGGACACTAACAATTAGGTAATTTGGGCATATAACGGCCTACATTTTCTGAGAATTATTGCACCCACATAAACCTACGTGATCCAAATTTGATCAATTCACTATTATGAACTCATTTTCATCATGAAGTGTTGAAAATTAAACTTTTTTGCCATATAAAGATTTAGTTTTCGTAGAAATAATTATATGAGAAGGGGTTCAAAAAATTGCCCTAGCTAAGCCAAATTTTCCGTACCAATTTGAAATGTCGAAATACTATTACACAGCGATCTGTGTCGAGAAATTTTAAAAATTTAAACTTTCTTTCATATACGAAATTTCAGCAAACCTGCAATATGCAGGTTGAACGCAAAAATGCATAGACAAACATCAGAGGGATAGACAAGGTTTGAATCGTTCATCATCCGTGTAATAAAAGATGAGTTAATCTGAAGCCCTTCTGGATGTCACATACGTCCGCACAAACTTAAGTAGCCTGTACCATAAGTAGCGTAGAGTATAATTACAGAAACACAAATTCCACATGCAATAAGCACCGATCAGGCCAACCAAAAAACCTTACACCGCTTATAAGTACATTTATGCAGACAATTTCTAACCATAAAGAATAAATAAAACAAATGTAATTATCAACGGTTCTTACAAACCGGGAATTTTGCTTCAAAAATTACGCGGCGGCGATAAAAAAGGCTTAAGAACGGATGCTCATTTTAGTCCAGGTTAAAAAAGTATAAAGATACAACTCAGAGCAGATATCAAACTAAAACTTCGTTTAGAATTACAAACAAGCCCATAATCAACAATAAATTGGTGGCATACACAATAAAATCGAATGTATCCTATGCCCCATGAAATTTGCAAAGTCAGCTTTTTTGAACACACTTCGGGCTAACTCTTAATGTGTAATCTAAATCAAACAAAACGAAATGTGATGCCGATCGATCAACTGGTATGTGCATGACAATTAACAAAACGTTTTTGCATTCCCAACGTTTTGTTTTGAAAAAGTGCAGGGTATGAAAGATTCGCTCAAAGTTGTTTGAAACTTTGTTTTTTGTTGTTACTATTATAAACGAGAATCACAACAGGTAAAGATCCTTTTTCTATTTTTTAATGTAACTGTTGCAATAATGCTTGTCGCATATTCTATTTTGCACCGAACAACATGAAGGTGAACTAAATTAGTGATGAAGACATCTAAAACTTGTCTCTTTAGCGTTTTAAAAAACTACACAATTCATTGAATCCTTACAGAGCGAAGTCATTAATAAGGTGCGGTGCGTATCCAAAATTCGCTTAAATATGCATATAAATTATCCGCTTTGCTTTCGGTATATAAACATTGTTAATGTATTGTAAATATCATCATTTAAAATCAAGCGACTGTGAAGTTGAAGTCGAATTTTCAACACCTATTTTAAAGTACAATACAAAATTCGTTGAATGGACTGGCTTTTTAAAAACATGTACTTTTTTAAAAATGTCAATCCATATATAAATCTAATGATAAATAACACGTCTGTTTACCCATCTGAAGAGAGGGCCCAGCGAGTTGGCCGAGACTTGGAATTTGTTATTAGCTTGTGTATGCAATGTAAAACATAATATGCTTATTTTCTTAGTTATTGGTGAGATTAAAAAAACAAAAAAGGAAAGAGTCTTAAACCATTAAATTAAAATTAGCATATTTTATGACTGCGCCGTGCGCTGTAATTAAGACGAATTATTAACTGTTAACAATTTTAAGTGTACTTTAACAACAATAAAAATATTATTGCGTACTGTTCTTATATTAATCGGAAGAGAAAGCGGAAGAACTAGAGAAGGAGTAACAGATAAATATGCATCACAGGGTCATTTAGTATTTTATATATTGGAAAAAGTTGAAGAAAACTACAATTTTTTTATTAAAAGGAGTGTCCTCCTCACTTAATCTTCTTAAACTCATTTAGAGTTGAAGCTTTTTTTATTTAGAAAAAAGAAAAGATAAAAATCAAATCGTCAATATTGCACTTTCTTCTAGAATTCTTTACATTACAGAGAGCTATTGTGCACTTATTTTTCTTTATAGATGTTTATCGTAATAGCTTTTAAAAATCTGCGTCCAAAAAATAAGTTTGCAATGCTTTACCAAGTCGAGGGAGTTCAACAACTAGTCCTTTGTAAAGTGTTTCAGGTTCTTTATAATCGCTCCTCGAAAAGATATGTCTTGCAGAGCCTTTTATATAAACGAAAGTGAGCCACATGCACATTCATAACCACTTATGTTCGTATATGCGAGAAAAGAAAAGAACAAATATTATGGAAAGTTTTATAAAGAATTTGTGAATTTGAAAAACAAATAGCAGCGTCGATATCAACATCATCGGTTATTAGCAAAAGTATGTGTAAATTTATTTCATTCCAATATTGTTTGAAACTAAAATCATGTAAATCAAATGTCGTGCAAATAGACAAGGATGTGCATACTTTATATTGTAACTGATATAATCCTGTGTGATGGCAAAGCAAGATCAGGACGACGGGCTTGCAAGGCACAATTTACTTTGGCATAATTTCAATCTTTCTCTCTATTTATAGGAATCAGGGCGAAAAACAGGCGTGACAATTACTTGCGTCATGAATGATTTCCTAGATGGCTCTTTTAAAGCACTAGAATTGAGTTCGGCATCACTACTTGCTGCCAACCACATTCTTTTCTTCATTAAAATGTTTTCAATTTTTTTTTTTTTTTTTTTGAAAATTTTATCTTCAGTCGCCTTTAAGCTTGAAACGTATTACTTCAACGTTTACTGACAACTTAAATTAATAAGACAGTGCGTTCTAGTTGCTAGGTCTTGCAAAATTTCAAAATGTTCACAATAATAATGCATACACGAAGATGCCGCTCAAGCTGAGATTAATTAGATCTCGTGAGGCGTATTTTTAAATACTAGACACTGAGTTATTCAAGCAGATATTATCAATATACATTGTATAAAGTCTAGCGCGTTAAATTTTATTTTATTGACGATAAGTTGATAAAAGGTTTGATTTGATTTAAGTTATGCATATTCCTCTACTATTTTGTTCATAATGATTGAAATCAACTTTTGAAAATTATTCTCCTTCAGGAGAAGAGACGTGAGAAAATAAAAAAAATTCAATTCTTTTGTTAATACACTGAATGTATGCTTAATCAAATTATTTTGTTTATGCTTAATAGCATTAATACAGAACTTTTATATAGAAATTGGAATTTTGTTTAGATATGCTCTGATTTAGAAATTCACGTAACAGTTCTACGAAAATGCGTAAAGGAAGTAAATAAAGAAAGAAAATTCACCTTTATTTTGCGACAACGTTTCGCAAATCATTTACTTCATTTTGCATTCAAGCACTTCGCTTTACGGATGTAATTATCAGTTAACGAAACGATTGTCATACGATCAAGGGATTTCCTTTATTGCAAACTCCAAGAGAAATCGTATTGCGTAGGGGCCTTAGACCAACAGATCCTTCAAGTTGGATTTATTCGAACCAACTCAATTTGAATCAAATGCCTAAAAGAATACATACATTAGCACTTCCTTTCCCAGGCATAAGTTTGACTAGGCATTACCTTCACCTACTAACTTTTTTACCGCGTAATTTTTAGTTATTTAAACATTGCGGTAAATAATTTTGCTAATTAGCTTACTGCAGTTCTCTTAAGAAAATATATACGTGTCGAATGTATAAATTCTTTGTTAAAATTAAAAATCTCAAATTCTTAACTTTTGAAACTGAAAATGTAGTCATGGAAAGACGTCGCGAATTCCGCCCGTAATGCATAGTAGCAGTTCTTTCAATTGGTCTGCGCAATGACTGGCTTTAATACTGCAATAATTGTCAATGACACAAAGTTTTGCAATCGCAAAAAGTATAACTTTAGCATCATAAAATATGTTTGTCAACAATTTTTATTGGTACAATTGGATTTTATACAAAGCTTGGGATTTCACAACAGTTAAATTTTATGTTACAGTTTTTTAATCACAATTATCTTATATGCGTTCGAATCTTTATGCAACACGTTCGATAAAGTGATCGCAAAAATATCGAACTCCATTATTCCGATTAGTACTAAAATTGATTCCGGTCAGCAAAAAACGCTTTATTTGGTATATACGTATATGTCATACGGCACTCTTAATAGACAGTTCATTTATGTTTGCTTATAATTTTTGTTTTTAATTTTTGCTTTAATTTAAAACACGCCTAAGCATTTGCTCATCTAAACTTACGACGATTAAAGATTTGCAAAGTTGATGAAGGCTTGTCCGATTGGTCTAGTGACCTAACCTAAAAAAATAGAAAAATAAATATGTCACCTGATCTTGAGAAAAATGTTTTAATTTTATATATTTTTCAAAAATCTAATCTGAAATTACGAAGGGTCGGAAGTAAACGGAAGAAAAAAATGTAAACTTTCTTAATTCGAATACTGCAACTAATATGTCTGTAAATTGCCGCCAGAATTGCTGAAAGTATTCTCAGCTGCCTATGTGACGGGCTAACAATCTTCAACTGTTTCATAGATTTGGCGCATTATTGATTATTGAAGAGGTTGGCGATATCGCTTAACCACCTGTAAATAATACAGAATAATACAGAAACCTAAGAGGATTCTTGATCTGCCCGGTGGTTTATAGCATCAAATTCGGTAATAGAATTATCTTCAAAACTTTGTTTATGACTTTCAGCGATTAATTGAAATTTCATTACAAGCAACGTGCAATAAAGCCTCGTTGCCTATTATTAAGCATATGATGAAAGAAACAAAAAATGCATTACGCCCCACAATAACTTATCCTTACATTTCTTATTATCTTGTGTTCTTCATTATCGACATTACATTACATGGCCTTAAAAATCCGATCATGGATAACGTGACACTTCAAATTAGATTATTTTTTTATCTTTCAGCGTTACTTACACAATTTTTCTTAAATCTTGATCAATTTAACGATGCCATTGTTGAAATATTTTATCCAAAAATTCGTATTAGGAGGAATACGATTATCAAAATAAACAAACTTGTAATTATCGTAAAACGAAATGTTGATAAAAGTTCAATATTTTTCCCTTCGATACCCAAAAAATTCGCTGTTGAAACTCGTACAAATTTTAATATGAAAAATTTGTCCATATTTTCTATTTGATATTTACTATAAAGTGACAATTATGGCAAAGAATATCTTATTAATAAAAATTACGTTGGAGAAAGTTCTCAAAATGAAACTAAATTTATATTTTGGATTTATTTATTAATTTATTTATTTTTTTAATGTTTTTTCTTTTCCCTTAAATATATTTCTTGTCTTTTCGTTTTCTCTTAATGTTTTTATATCATCATCTATTCTTATTTTTTAATTTCAGTGCGTTCTGTTTCTGTTAATATATGTTATGTAAATTGTATAATTTTTTATATAGTTATTATTATTACCATTTTTTCTTTATAGTACAAGCTTTTGTTTATTTATTTATTTATTTATTTATTATTATTTTTTTTTTTTTTTGTATTTTTAAAGATAACAATTTTTATATAAAAAAATTTAACCTTAAGTATATACAAATATATATAAAAAAAAAAAGTGTAGGGGAATACGATTTCTATACATTAAAGAAAAAAAATCGATATTAAATTTTAGTAATTGCATACGACTAAATTGCGTGTATCAAACAATTGGCACATGTTTCGATTTGCTAGTTAAACATTACTTCTATTTAATGGCAACATTATCCTTTGATGTACAGTTAAATATTCGTATGAAAATTCCTGTCAAACAAGTGATGAAATTGAAAAATTTTTCCTTGTTAACAGTCAGCAAAATTCGCGACTGTTTAGTAGTTTACATCACTTTACACTATATACTAAAATGTGATGTTCATTTATCGCTAACTTTAATTGTTATCTCATTTTTTTGTTTTTTTTTTTTTGTTTTTAAAGTGCTGGTGCGAAAGTTGGGACAGCTTTTTTTTATAAATGAAATCTTTATTATGGATAAATTAGTATTTATTGAAAATCTAAGAAAACTATTCAATCCTCTTTGATTAGCATGTATAACGGAGAGGCTTCTTACTGATGATTTCTTGTCTCAGTTGAATTTGTCTCCTTGTTTGTGAAAAAATTAAACGGGAAAAGCAGTTTTGTCTTCGTTCTTCTTTCCTTTTTTATTAAACATGATCAAAATCGGTCAGTCTATGGGTGTATGGATTTGCGTCCACAATGACTTTTATATATATATATATATATATATATATATATATATATGTTTGGTCAGAGACTCACCCGTTTTTTTAGATTAGGACTTTTCTAATATCTTGTCGAAGCTTTTAACTTTGACTTTAATGTTAATCTTTTTTCTTTTTTTATCGAGATCCTTGTTTTACACGAAATTTCGTTGAACTTTAAAGATGATAGGAAAAAAAAGTATATATTTTTGAAATATTTTCCTTTTTATACTGTACGTCACTTGTGGTACAAGTGTATGTTAAGTTTGGGCAAATGTATGCAACACCCGGAAGGGCTTGAAGCAGATATTATTATGCCGATCAAATCAGAATCCCTTCCTGAATCGATGTAAACTTGTTTGTCCGTCTGTCCGCCTTATTTTCTTGAGTTCAAACTACAGGCCGTAATATTGAGATATTTTGATGAAGTTTGACACTACTGTATTTTGACCTAACGACGGACGCTATTAAAAAAATAGTTCGACCGCTCGCCACATAACGTCTTATATTTTAAAAAGCCTTTAAATGGATAGCTTCATTAAGTGAAATGGCGTAGGGTATGTAATGGTGGGACATGACCTACTGTATTTATTTTACTTTTTTATTTCTGAAAAGAGAAAAACATATACTAAAATCCCTAAAAGACATTTAACGAAAAACCTTTACAGGGGATGGGTTGCAGCGGAGAAAGCTTGTATGATTCTAATCTCATCTGAACCAAAAGAAATTCATCAATTGAATATGCCTTTGTGGTTTGCTACTAAAACGCCAATAGAACGACTGCTGAAAGTGAACACGAATTTGACCATTACTAAAACGAAAGGAAGCCTTATTATACATACATATCGTATAACGTAGGCCGTGGATTAATAATGCGATTGGAAAGCATGTGTTAGAATGTACTAGCTTTCACTTGATAGAATACCGGTACGGTACCTAAATTACCAACTAAGCCAGCTGTCTATTCTTTATTTTGCATAATCAACCTATGGTATCGTCCCTATGTCTACAATATTACATCTGTCTCCGACCTGCTTTTGAGTTAAATGTTTTAAAAATTGTAAGCATCTGAATGAAACGACCTCTTTTTTGTTATATATATATATATAATAGGAAGCGATAAACGTCGTTAAAGACCGCTCTTAATCAAAAACGTTTTTTTTATCTTATCTACAATCGTTTTTTGCGTACCATTTGTTTAAATTTAATATTAAATTTATCAAATTTTACGAACGCAACTTATAAAAATATTTGTATTTTAGAATAAGATAAATATTCTAAATAATTAACTTTTCATGGTTGTTTTTTTTTTTGGAGAAATGTACATTATTGAGAAAAAATCTTGTATCAAAAGCTTCAATATTCGTTGCGCTTTCAAACATTACAAGATCACATAAAAAAAAGGTAGGATTTCTTAAAAAGTTAAGCAACTCTTAACTTAAACGGTCGGCATAATAAAAAAGGAAACAAGTAAGAAAATTAAATTCGATCGGGACCGAATCTTTTGTACCCATCATCGTTATCCTAAAATACAGAAAAGATGTAAAAGAACCATATTTTCATGCTCTATATAATGGAGGGGGCGCAGAAAAGTTTAGGTCAATTGCAAATTCTTTTGCAGCTTTGTAGGAGATATTTTCATTTTTGCTAATAGTAGAATGTTTACCACTGCTACTACAAAATTAAGCAAGCAGATAGATGAGCAGACGGCCATGTTTAGATGCATTCCAAATTTGAAACTGACTAAGAACTTGCATACTTTATGGGGCTTTTGAAGCTTGCTTCTACGTGTTGTAAATATATTGGAAAAACAATTAAATTTTAATACACTATAATATTGGGTAGGCGCGGTCAATTTTTCCATTTTTGTACACAAATGCTTTAGCAACGCCAATAGAATATGCGTTCAAATGTCTATAGATTTATATGTGCATAGTTTAGGGGTAATAAGCAAAAAACCAATTTCTCATTCTTTTGGAAAACACCTTTGTTCTCAGTGTACGTGGCACTGTGGGCGTTGCCCTCGATCGATTTGGTCCATTTTCAATACCAACCTGGGCGCAAGGACCTCTAGTGTTTGTGCCAAATTTGAAGTTAATAGCGACGGACAGGCGGACATGCTTAAAACAGTTAAGAATTTAATGCTGATCACGAATATATATACTTTGTGGCGTCGCTGATGCTTCCCTCTGGGCGTTGCAAACAATTTGACAATGTGAATATACCCCCATATCCCTTGGTGTTGGGTATATAAAAATGAACAACCGGGATGTCCGAATTGCATTAGTGTTGCTTATATCAGTAGCCGTAAAGAATGTACAATAAACAATAAAAAATAAAAAAAAAGAGTAAATGTGTTAAGAGCAATAAGCAGAATATCTCTCGATATAAGGAATACTCCACATATTAAAAAAAAAGAAGAAAAATTACTCTTGTGGATCACACTTTTTAAGACATCATTAATCTTTTTATATATATATATATATATAGGAAGGCAATGATGTTGACTTACTTGATAAGGCAAAGCTAGAACAGTTTACAGTTAAATGATATTTTTATTTGATTCTATACCTTGGTCTCACGCTAAAATTATTTTACAGCTCTTTTAATTTAATTACGGACTTTACAGTAATCATTTCTACGCGCGAAGAAAACAGGCTTACGTAAACGTTTAATTTGATCAAGATTACATAAACAGATGTCTGTGCACTTGTTATAAATGATAATTTTATCGCTAACTGTGTTGTGATGTTTTTACTTAATGTTTTTTTTTATTTTTTTTATGTAAATCTATTTAAGGTGCATTTATTAAAAAAAAAAAAAAAAAGAGGGAATAAAAAGAAAAAATCGAAATTGAATTTAGTAAATATATTTATCTAATACAAATGTATAATTATCAGATATTCTACTCCCCGGGACTAAATAGGTTTTACTATTTTTTCCTAATTATACAGCAAAATATATGATAATTGAAAATTAATTTTATGTAAATTTAATTTTATCAACTCTTCTTTCTTTTTTTTTTTTTTTCTTATAATGTTTATAATGATCGGTTTAGTTATTAATTTGCTTCTAAATGTTAAACGATGGTTTGAATTTTACTAAAAGGAAATAATTTTTCTATTTACCTTCAATAAAAGTTTCCTTACTCTTATGTTTTCAACTACGTTATGAAAATTTAAGACGAACTTCATTTTTTTTTTTTTTTTGTTATTCTATCAATTTTTTGTTTTCGTCTACAGATTAGTGAAAATTTTCGTCTCATATCTTAAGTTTCTTTTTTATTAATTTTTTTTATTTTTTGGTACGTTTGTGTATCGACTGGCCATATTTCCTTCAAGGGTAGTGCTTTCTTTTCTGGACATTATCTTCGAAATGTACAGTTGGTCGGTAAACACATAAAATGAAAAGGACTTTATTTGAAAGTTACTTAAACATTTATAATGAACTGTTGAGGAAAATTTGTTTTAGAATTTGAGGTTTCGGTTTTGCATAGAGCAAATAATCTTTGTAATATAGTTGCCAAAGCGTTTAACTTCTCTGGGTCGCACAACAAAAGAAGTAGGAGAGTTTTCCGTCCATACAAGGTATGTGCATAACACTGACGATTTTTTACTAAGTAGGAAAAAAAAAAAAAAAAAACGAAAAGCTAATAGGATATTTCTAGTATACGTTGAAGCGACTTTAAATATTTCAAATTGAAATTTCCCTCTTCTTGGTAGCATAAATACTATAAAGTGTAGAATGTGAATTTCATACAACGTAAAGAAATGGTTTCGTTTACTGCAGTTATTTACATTAGATTTGTCCCGGAATTCAATGTTTTTCTTCATATCACAGTGATTATTTAAATCTAAATCTCAAGTGAGTGTAATTATTGGAGACCGAGTAAAAAATTTTCGCTCATTTTCTTTTTCGTGAAAGGAATATTATAAGCTTAAAACTAAACTTCAAAATTAGATTATTTTCTCTCCCCAATGTCATCAAACCATATATAAAAACCAGCAAAAGTTGCCAATATATTTCCTCAATTATTGTGAAGTAATAAGTTTGCGCTTTTAAAAATTTGTCAGACCAATTAACTTTATCTTCAGGTTTTGTTCATTAAGAACTCTAGATAAAAAGTGAAAAAATTGCTAATGGGTATTACTGTATGCGTATACTAAAGAGAATGAAAAACCTAAATACTATATAAATGATGATGACATGCTGTCATTTAACTCAGAATATTTATGGTATATTAATAAGAACAGACAGTCTTCGTTTGCGAGTAACAATATGTACATACATATAAATGTTGTGAAACTGTGCTCGATGTGAATGAGAAACTCACTTTTTTATTAATGACGTTTTTGGGTTTAACTATCAGGAAGACCGAAAAGACTTAACCGAAGAAGTGTATGTGGAGGCGCATGAAACTAGTTCAACTTTAAGCTGATAGAAGATTAGGGTGCTAACGAAGGTCAAAAATTAGTTCTTGTCGAAATTTAGCGGAATATATTCCAACTCGTTTGGTTGCGAAAGAGCTCTCAATCACATCAATTCGCGCCTATAGAACTTCTTATTCAAAGTCAATACTGATATCACTAACTTAGCACTATATATACAAAATGTAGGCCATTATGTGTCTTCCATTTCACTATCGCTCATATTATCACCTCTTGGAAATTAATTTTACTGAAGGTAAAGCAAGTCCAGAAATCTAGGAATGACGTAGTCTATATTTTGACCCTACACTACTTATGCGAAAGACATTTTAGGCTGTTGCAGGTGTATTCAAGACCCAAAACGACTCATCTTTTAATTTGCTAATCGATTGATAAAACACTTTTACCTAAAGCTTACACTTTTGTGTTCAACTCATAAGCCGTAAATTTACAAAATGTTTTGGTGATTGATTGGACGTCTTCTTTTAAAAAAGTCATTATGCGAAAAAAGTTTCCATTTTTAAGATTTATTGAGAAAAAACAATAAAAAAGCGTATATTAAATGAAATGCGATCATTTCTTGAACCGCGCCATCTATATAAACCTTTTTATCAAAATAAGCATATGTTATATGACAACATAATGTAGTTTTTATTATGGTTTTATAATCAATATTGATCCAGAATAGTAATTTAACGTAAAAAATTAATTGTGCTAAATGAGGACCACCTTGGTATATTTTCCGGAACTTTTTCTACATAAAGATTAACGTTTAATACATGAATAAGATGTAGTTTAAGTAGTATTTTATGAAGAAATACGATAAAGAATAATAATGAGTTTTTGACAAAAATAAAAAAAAGGTAAGCTCTACTAAATATGGACAACGCCGTTTTATCATTTTGAATCTACTGCACCAAAACCCATTTTCAAAAAGTCACGTTATTACGATTAAATTCCCAATTTTTATTGGACCTTTCACTTGGGTTGCAAAAGAATAAAAGATATCATGAGTAAGTGATTGCATACATCCGACTGCAACGTAACTTGTTTATGGTGAATATCGTAGGGTAGCGAGTTACAAAAGGCGACTGTATATATTAAAGAATAAGGACAAGTAAATCGTTGTAACTTTTTGTACATATTTGAACAGGTAACCATTTTAAAGAGCTTACTAGGGTAGTATTTAAAGGCGGTCTCAGTAAGCAAATCATTCATACGAAGATTTTTATACAATTTTTCTTTACCAAATTTATGGGCTTAGATTGCTACGCGTCTTCAGATGTCTCTACTCTATGTCAAGAACTTAAAACGAGTGAGAAAATAAGATTCGGTCATCACCAAATTCTTTATGCCCATCGCCGTTATCTTAGGAAAGCTAAAAAAAGAGAAAATAACTCAGGTTTCATGCTCTATAATATTGGCTGTGTGCGGTTGTTTTTTTTCTATTTCAAGAATAAAAGGATAAATTTATATGGTGTATGTATTCCACTAGCAAAAACACTGAAAATAAAGTTTTAACAGTTTTTGTTGCATAGTCATGTGCTTTGAAAAGCTTAGTTCCTTTTAAAATTCTCTTGCCAGTTTGTGGGCGATATGTTCATTTTTGTGAACGGGAGAATGTTTATTACAGGTACTACACAGATGGGCACGATTAAGCGCGTCGTGAATTTGAAATTGGCCAAGAACTCTTATACTTTATAGGATTTTTCAATCTTGTTTCTGTGCGTTATATATTATGACACACTATAAAAAGGCGTGGCCGATTTTTTTCACTTTTTTTACAGATGCAGAGCATTGCCCATGGAATATGCGGTTACATTTTAATAAATTTGTCTGCAGTAGTTTAAGAGTAATCAGGAATTTTTTTTATCGCTTTTAGAAAATGGAGGTTTATTCAGCGCTGTAGGCGTGTCCTTCGACCGATTTGAACTATTTTCAACACCAAACTGCGTGCAGAAATTTTCAATGTTTCTTCGAAATTTGAAGTCTATATCTTCATTTTTGCGGCCAGGAGAGCGCCAACAACACACACCACCCAGACACACAGAGGCACAGACATCTCAAGATTTCACGTTAATCAAGCAGCTTCTTCTTGGATGTTACAAACATTACGAAAAAAGACCAAAATGAGTGTTGCCCCATTTTACAGTGGTGGGTACAACAAGTAAGAACATTATAGTCAAGCAACACCAACCGTTACATACCCTATACAACATCGCTTAGTACAGTTATTCAATCGCTTTGGTAATAATACACCAAACAGTAACCCGCATATTGAAAGATTAGATTTTCTCTCCATATATGAGCTTGCTTTTCGTGATAATCCTTATATATGTTAGGCTCCGAAAAAATAGACCTATGTGACCCCAATCCCCTACCATTAAGCTTTCTTGCTCAATCGTTACTACGAATTAACCTTCATCATAAAATATTAAAAAGCCTTTCCGAAGGGCTTACTACTCACTAGATATCTTGCACGAAGTGGGGCCAAGAAATAGACCCATGTGGTTCAAATTCGATCCACTTAATTATTATATTTCATCACAAAAAAACTAGCAATTAGGTCTGTTTAACAAATAAGTGTTTACGTTTCATGAGATTCACTTTCGTCGTCCAAGTTCGGTAAGGTGAATTTCTTTGAGCCAATTTTTACCACGAAAGATTGAAAATTCTACCTGTTTACCATGTACAGATTCAGTTTCGGTAGCAAAGGTTATATGAGGGGGATCCAAAAGTTTAATGCAGCCGAATTAAGTTTTTCATGCCAATGTCGATATATTATTACACAGCTAATTTTGTCCGAAAATTTGAAGATTGTAATATGTTTCCATATAACAGTTTTTCAAAATAAGGCGTTTTATGAAGAGTGGTCGAAAAATTGGACCGATCCGAACCATTTTCAACAATATTGGTCGTGGGGAGAAAACACGTCAGTGCACCAATTTTCATCAAATGGTCTCCAAAATTTCGACCTGTAGGTTGAATACAAAAACACACGGACAAATATTAGACGGGCAGAGGGACAAACAGTCAGATAGGTCTAGATCGATTTAAAAAATATAATTGTGTGTATTAGAAGGTGGGGTATCCTAAGTTCTTCTGCGTGTTACACACATCCGCACTGACTTAATACACTATGTTCCGCAATTGGTATAGGGTGTAATAGTTGCCATTCATGATTAATGTTTTAATCTAAAGCTCCTAATGCTTAGCCTAGCAGATATTTAATTATTCGTTCATGGATTTTGTTTTATTCATTTAAAACCACAAGATTCGTAATAAACAACTAGGTAGACTATTAAGACTACGTTTTCAATTTCCCATCTCACGAAATTCATTTACAGATAATTAGACCAAATCGATTGTCGCATCCCCTATTCCGCTGACAAGAAACTTTTTCTGTTTATCGGTCACTTCGCAGTAATACATAATCTGTTTAGAAGGTTGCATACCATGCGTATCTTTATAAGAGTACAACAAATTTTGTTACAGTAAGGTAGGGCGGCCTGATTCTATCTGTAAGAGAAAGCGTCTTCAATTTGCCCTTCGCCACCTTGAACAAGTGTCGAAGTGCAACACCACACAAAATAGGAATGTAAACAAGAATGCAAAATCCAACAACAAAATCAAGTACGAAAAATTCAAAGCATTTGCGAAACCTACATATAAGATTTGTAACATACCTTTTGGAGATAAGATTAAAATCGGTATATTTTTAAACCGGAGTTGGATTAATAACATTTTTTTTTTATTAAAAGAGAAAAACGGGAAAAATAAATGTGTTTGTGGACAAATTCAATTAATTGAAATATTAAAAAAATTAACTTGTTTTTAACATTACATTATATGACTTTTAACAAATTTTATTAAAGCTTTGAAAATAAAAAAGTAGTATAATAATAATTCTCCCAATAATATCGGTTTAAGAAGAATACGTTAAAATTGCTTACTTTTTAAAAATTATTTCGAGTAAATTTTTAATTTTTGCCTTATTCTGTATTTATTTCCCTTCTTTTTTTGTAATTTGTGAATTCTTTGTTTGTTTTTCTTTTGTGTAATTCGTTTTAGTTTCTTACCTTTGGCATGTCTTTGAGTCTGTAATTATAGCTAAAAATATTGATTTTTCTCTTTTATGATTCTGACACATTATGAATACATGTATAATTATTATATATATATATATATATTTTTTATATATATATATATATATATATAATTATTGGCTAAATTGGTAAAATAATCACTATATGCGTACATACGCACATTTATACAGACATTCATACATACTTACATCCATACATACATACATACATACAAGGATACAGGCTTACAAACATATATGTATATATATATATACATATATATATACACTTATATATATACATATATATATATATATACATATATATACATACGTATATATACATATATGTATACTTATATATACGTTGTAATCATCCTAAAGAAACGTTTCATATTTTACAAGGTTTTTCCTAAATTTGGTTTAGGGGATCGGAAGTGGTATGGTGAATGAACGCGAATGTGTGAGAGAGTGTATAAAACCCTTATTACAAATGTGAACGTTTGTGTGCTTAGCTAATAAGAATTAAGTAAGTGACATAAATGCATGCAAAAACATGTACACATAATTTTGTTCAATATATATAATAAACCTTTGGTGTATCTATAATAATCCTTTCAATTTATTTTATTGTATAATACTTATAATTATTTTAATATAAATGTATGTATGTATGCATTCATGTGTGTTTATATATATATATATATATATATGTGTATATGTTTATATACTTTTGTATGTATGCATATAAATTTCTATATATAACAATTAATTTTGTCGGCATGCATTTATTAATGCAAAGAAGAATGCATCTGTCCGCCTGTGTGCCTTAATTGCGTATGTGTATTGTGTATGAATGTCTTTCTCATTACCTGTCTGCGATCATTTATTTGGATTGCTACTTACAAATTATCATCATTATCTTTCTATAATAAAGTACACATGTAATAAAAAGGATTTTAATTAGGCCTTGCATATCAAATATGACAAATAAACGGCAATATTCTATACCTTTGTAACGTTTTGTTGCGTAAAAACAGTTTCCAATATTTATTAAAATTGTAAAAATTTCAAAATTTTTTTGATAATATTTTCCAATTTTTTCACATATCATCTTCGTAACGTTCTTGTTATAACGCGTACGTAGTTTAAGTCAAGATTCATCATTTCGATGATTAATATGAAAAATTAATCTGAATACTTTTGATCTGATTACAATATAATCGATTTCATATTTCACTGTGCAGTTATTACAATTTCAAAGAATTTTAAAGAAATGAGTATGTTTTGCTCATTAATCAATATGTTTTTAATCGTCAATCATTAGGAGGTCAGTTCGATCGCATAGATGCAACATGCCTAGGGAAAACAAAAGAATTTTTTCGCATGAAATTTGAGTCAGTTTCATTTATTAATGAATACGATTGAAATTAGCTGCTTATCAACTTTTTTGCCGAATATTTGCTTCTTTCGCAATTAATTTAAATCGCTCGCATGAGAGACTTGCTTTGAATTCTTTTGTGTTTTGACATCACAACACTTTCGAGATTCCTTATTTAAACTATAAAACTTATACTTAATATGTATGCATTTATATCTAGGTATGTATTTATTCATATATTTATGAAGGTTTGTGGGTTCCTTTTTTTTCCTTTTGCCGGAATTTTCCTTTTGTTGTTGTGCTGATCTATTTTTTAACATATTTTTTTTGTTTTTTTTTTTGTTTTTCGTTTTGTTTATTATTTGTTGATTTTGTTTCTCTATGAAACATTTTAGAAAACTAAAAATTAAAATATTGCCAAACTATAGGGCAGTAATTTAATTCACATTTTGACATACAACTATATATCATTGTTTGTTGTTCTTGAAAGGTACCTAAATTACACAATAGTTTTTTGTTTTCGTGTTTTTTTATTTCTTTCTTTTTTTCTTTTTTTTTTAATAGTTTACATGAGTTTTAAAATAACAAAAGAAAAAAAGAAAAAATTGTTTACAATAACTTAAAACAGCAACAAAAAATCACAATTTAATGAGAGAGAAATGATTTATTTAAGGCAGTGACTTTGTTGATTGATTCTCTTTGGTTTCTATAATAAAACTTGAATGAAATCTTAAATAATACTATATATTTTAAAGTAAAAATTTTTATAAACAAAAACGTAAGCGTTTAGAAAAACTTTTTTTTTCACTTACTATTTAGTATAACACATTTTTACTCTATTACATTTTTACTATATTTAGCGGTAGAAAACTTTCCACTTTTCTCACGTTTGTTACTTGGTACATACATTATTAATATATATTGTACATCTTGCACATGCGCCGCTGTTATGGCCTCATCGGTCACTGTGCGTTGTGTAAAATTGTTGTGCAAGGAGTTTTTTTGGTAAAAATATTTTCATATCTTTTATGAGTTTTTGAATAGAGAGTTTCAATAAAATAACTCTTCATCTTGGTAGCCAGCTTTTGACAACATATCACACTGTGGTCTCCCGGTCAACGTGTATGTATTCGACCGGCTGTAGCCCGTGTCAGGAGGCCGGGTCAATGAAAAGAGATTCTTTTTTAAAGTCCTTTTTCAGTGTACTGCCACCATTAATGATTGATTTTTGTAGAACAGTTTTTTTTCGCTTTCTCAGCAAACCGAATATGCAAAATATCAGGCAGGCGGTAACAGCGGCTGCTATGCAGCCTAAAGCCGCAAAAACACCACCAGGCAATTCAAGCAATTTTCGGGCTGTGCCGCATTCTTCTTCGGACTCATCAAAACCTGATGGACAGTTATGGTGGCCTGAAAAAATAAAAAAAAAAAAAAAACATAACAGGAATACAAAACTGTTTTGTTCCTTAAAAATGAGAAACTTTTTGCGTGAAGAATAAGTCTAAAAATTACTTCATCTTTTACGTCAACTTGATTGATTGAAAAGTTCGTAGTATAAGATTAATATATCTGAGTTTGAGAAAATCGTAAGGTGTATTTGATTAATTGGTTACGTTTAAGCTAGACTACGTTTAAGAAAGCAAAATATAATTCGGCTCGCAGATATGCTCTTATAGTGGGTAAATTGAGAGCGGATTCATTAATATTTACTACTTCCTATATATTTCGACTTCACCTGTTACCAAGTTTAGAAAAATTAATTGAAAGGTAAACGTTTTTAATGGCAAAAAAAATCTACGGAAGAAGAATGGTAATCATTTCAAAAACATACGGGAAATTTCGTCAGAATCAAAGTGAATACAATAAAAATCCATTGAAAAACATATACTAAATTTAAGGAACAACATACTGAGAACGACAAAGTTGTTTTTGTTGGTTTTTTACAAATTATTCCACAACATTAAAATAAGTAATTAGTAGAGTAACAGGCCTCATCCCGTATCTCCGCTTGCTCAAGCATGAAAGATCAAAAATTTACCGCTGCTTCCAATGTTTCAATAATAAACTGGCAGGCGACGGCTTTCACGATGAAGCCATATGTCTTTTGACTAACTTGCGCATTGTGGTAGTGGTGGTAAAATTCCATAGTATTAAGCTTGCGAATCACGAGTAAAGTAATCATTCACATTTTCTTAAAAACTGTTGATCCGAATAGTTTTAGGTGATGGGAAATGGAGTTGGTATTATTTGTTTAGATATCAACTTCTGAACACGTCAACGACTGTGGGTACATTCTGCCCTGATTTTTTTCTAAAAACGAAACACATCAGAAACTTGAATTTGGATTTTGAACAACGGGACGAAGCGTGAACATATCGTTCTATCTCTGCTTTCTTTCTGCCTCGTATGATTACAGTTGGCGTTGTTTTTAAAAGAAAGACATTTCACAAGTAAGTGTTGTGGTTTTGAAACCAACAATATAAAAGTACGAATTTTTAAAAAGTCAGGGACAAACTTGATAAAAAAATAAATACAAAACTATGTTTTAAACGAAAATCTTGTTTTTATTTAATTAACTGGTTCAGTAAATAAGTTCCTTTATATGTGCCACCTATGAAAGGATGGCATACTAGTTAAAGCTGTTTCTCTACTTGACGTCTTGCGACTCTTGATGAGAGTGAGATTTAACTATATTCGTCGGATCATCTGCCCGTTCATTTTTGTGGGCATACTTAGTGTAAATAAAATTTAAATAGATAGTTCGCTTTGGCATACCGTATTTTTCGGGCTATAAGACGCACCTTTTTGCATAGAAAAATGGAGTCAAATTTTGTGTGCGTCTTATCGTCCGAAGGTAACATTAAAATATTTTTTCAATAAATTGTCTCTAAATTTGAGGTATGTGAGGTACGACAACAATAGTTCAAATGAAAGTAATACGAACGGTGACATTAACGAAATGAGTGATAGTATCAAAAGTGAAGATGAACTAAATATTGCTAGTACGAATTATGTTAATAATAAATACAAATTTTGATCTGCTAATAACGTTAAAATATATTTTTTATAAATTTGAAATGCGTCTTATAGTCCGAAAAATACGATATGTGTTCTTAGCCAATTTGTTTATAATAAATTTATGAATGTAGTTATTCACACACGCACAATCTTGCATTTGTAACAGAAGCTCGGAAAGAGTGTGGGAATTCAAAAAAAAAACATTTTTTTTTTTTTCAAATAACGTTTTGGGTCGTTTATTTTTCTTTTTTAACTAATTAATACGGGCTGGTATATACATATATTTATATGCTTACGTATACACATCTGCAGTCTTCTGTTGGTTTCTTTTCTATGTAATGTTTCACGAAACACTACAAAAACAAAAATAAAACTCTTGTAACGTAGTTTGTGCAGATTAATTAGATCAATTTCAATTTTAATCTTTCTTGAAAATGATGGATATCATGGCTCTACCACAAGGAGATTAGTTGATTTAGCGCTTATACGTCTTCATTTTCGAAAATCAAACGAAAACTTTGATTTCGAGTGTACAATTGCTGGCGCTGTAAAGTTTGCTACTTATTTGTTTATTTATTTTAAATTGATGACAAAAATAAAACCCAACCAACAACTAAATGAAAATTCAAGATGAACTATTACTCTTAACCTGTAAGCTAAATCTACTACAGAAAGAAATATGAGAAGAGAAATAATAATAATAGTAATAATAATAATATCAGCGCAAGAAAATAATTTAAATCTGGCCTTTTAGCGCGTGTTCAATTATGTGAGCAGTCGTAGTTATATTGCCCAGGATGACATAACTGTTTACTATATACTACGATTTGTTTTTAATTGAATTAATAGAATCGGTAAACTGATCAAAGTATTAAATATTTTTATTTTCATGTACACTTTTCTGTTCTCTTTTCTAAGGATCAGTTGTTGCTAATTTATTTAATTCGTATGCAGTAAGTCCTTTATATTTATTTCCATTTATTTTTGTTTCTTCCACTTTCTCCCATTTTATTCGAGGCTCGCTTTTTGTCCGTTCCATATAATAATCTTCTTTCTCTTTTTTTTGGTTTTATACCCATCAGCGAAGAGTGGGAGACATACTACGCTAGGCATTGCGATTGTAATAATCATACATACGCTTCAGAGCTTTCGCGACTTATGCGTCCGTCTTTCCATTCCGTTTTGGAAAAAGCGTCGTTTACAATAGACGAAAAAAGCTGAAATTAACTAAACACATGTATTCGTAATTTATATGGACGCAAATTAAGTTGGGAAGGGGGCGTGAATCATAAAAAAAAACCTTTCAAAAATGTATTAGCTTCAGTGATTTTAAACGTAAATTAGATATGGGTATCATATTTATTTAAGTTATTCAATTGAACAATCTAGAAGCTAAGTAAGTGAGGAAAAGGGAACAGCGAACATCCTCGATTTACATAAATATGAAGGTGGTGGCTATTTAAGATTTTGCAGCAGGCGGTTAAAACTTTCTTGCTTTTTATCTTCTTCTTTTTTTTTGTTTTATGTGCTTTCTTTGTACATTTTTTAAGAATCCTTATTCGAGTCTTGAATTTTCTATGAATAAATTTCTTATGCGGTTAAAAAGTTGAGGGTTTTTGTTGCTTTTCTGCTTTTGCTTCTGAATGGTTTGCTGTATGGTGTCGCCTCTCTCTGACTGCCACTAACTGTGCACTGTTGTTGTTATTATTATTGCTTACTTGTTTTGGCGTTGGTTTCGGTTTGTTCATCCATCTGACACTAACCAGTCATAAATAATTAAAAGTTAAAAAGCTTCCAAGTCGTACTTATTTATCATTTAATCCTTTCATATCTTCGCTAGATTCTGAAACTTTTATTAGGAATTTCTTTTTCTTCTCTTATCAACAGTTCAAAGCAAAGAATAACTTATCTGGTGAAATCTTCTTGTTTCCTTTTTCTTTTCTTAAAATAATTCCTTTAAAATGGTTAATTTTTTATTAAAAAAAAAAAAAGAACGAATTTTCACCGTATGGTAAGTCATCTTCAAGCATGGTCGGAGCTTTTTAAATTAGCCTTGAGGTGCTACGATTAAAAAATTTTAAATTTGAAAATCAGTTAATTGGCATTTAAGCTTTAAGGGAAAACCTGTCAATGTTTGGTTGAGCGTTTAATCGTTGTTAACGATAATATCCTCGAAAAGTTCCCTCTTTCTGTCTTTCGTATCAATTATTTAGCTTTTATTCATTTCCCAAACTGACAACACAAATGCCCAGCAATTGAACTTTCAAGGACTTTGCTTTAAATAACCATTTTAGTTAAAAACTATTCAATTGGATGAATGAATGGATGCTTTTTAAATCGAGGTCGGCCTGCATTTCAGGTGTAAGTAAATAAACAGAAATAAAAAAGAAATACGAAAATAAAAAATAAAATGTAAAGAATAAAAAAAAAAAAGAAGCAAAAATACAACTTAGCAAATAAAGCCACAAATTCCCATTAATTGAGAGTGTTGTTCGAAAGAAATTTAAATGCAAATAGAAAAACAAAAAATTTAAGCCTCCCTCCCTCTCTTTCACTCTTTCTCTCTATCTTTGTGACAATGTGATTTGCGAAAAGAAGGAAAACAAAGAAAAAATTTCGAAATAAATTATTAAAAGTCTCGTAAATTTTGTAAAGCACGACGTACAACGTAACGTACCACAATATTACCAGTTACCAGTTACTTGCTATCACATACACGGCAAAAGGTGAGTGGACCCCTAAAAAAAGCGATGGGGCAACAGAACAACGTGATATTTGATACAAAAGCAGAGAAGGCACTAAAAATAACAAATGTGTGCAAGTATATATGTATATACACATATATATGGGTATATATAAGGATATATATATGGATATATA
This sequence comes from Glossina fuscipes, assembly GCF_014805625.2. Taxonomy (NCBI): domain Eukaryota; kingdom Metazoa; phylum Arthropoda; class Insecta; order Diptera; family Glossinidae; genus Glossina; species Glossina fuscipes. The sequence goes on along the minus strand of NW_023998433.1, from coordinate 2,527,788 downwards.
TATGGATATATATATATGAATGTTTATATGTGTGCATGTTTGTAATGTGGAAAAACTTACCATCGCACCACAGGCTGGCAGCTATGCAAGCATCAATTTCAGGACATTTATATTCACAATCTGACTCTTTTGGATAAAATCCAAATTCATTTAGTGTATCATTGCTAGGCCCACCACTAACACTACTACCACCAATACCAGGAGTGACAGCACCACTACCACCACCACTGGTGGTTACTGCGGTACTGCTGTTGTTCATTTGTAAATCAAATTGTTGCAACAAAGCATTTTTAGTGCGATATATTTCCAGCCACGTAAATGCTATATCACCTGGTTCTTTAAGTATCGGCTCCAACACTAAACTGACAGGTCTGCAAAGATAATTTAAAAAAGTAGAAATACAAAAAACAATACGAAATTACATAAGTTAAGTCTGCATAATCTCTGACACATGTCAATGTGATATAAATTTTGTCTATCGCTTGAATTGAATAAAAAAGAAAAGCAAAAAAAAAAAAAAATCCTTCGTTAAGTAAACTGTAGAGATTTTAATAATAAATAATTACGAAAACGCCACAAGATTCAACCGACCTGAAGAATGCCTTCGATTCGACATAACATCATTTTTTATATATCATTAATAATAGGAAAGTTACGATTGAGAGTCGACATGGAATGGAAAATGGCTAAGGTCATAAAATTTCCCGAAATAAATTTTTCGAAATTCCCGAAATTCTGTAAGCATATGTTCAAACTAATGAAATTCAAAGTAATTTTATAGCACGTTTTTATGATAGTGATAAATACATTGGTTTTTTCTTTGTTAGGTTAAGGTTAGGTTGTTTAGGTTAACATGTAATATTATTTCCACCCTTTAAGTTCAGCTTATCGAGATATATCGTTTGTCCATTTATGCATGCATATGCTTTGAGGTCGTTTTGCAACTTTCCCAAGTATTTACTTGAAAAAGCCTGCTTGCAGACTTGGCAATTTCACCCTCGCTAGCGTAGCGAAAGACTAGAAAACCAAAATTTTTCTAAAGAAATTCGAAACAACCATTCGAGCCATTCCATAGTTCACTTTCTCTATCAATAATTTTAATTAATTTTGCTGAGCGCAAAAAAATATAAAGGAGACCACGTGATAAATGAACTGAATTATACATTTTTATTACCAAATGTCAGTGTGAATTAAACTAAACTGAAGTAAGTTTGACTTGCGTTCACTACAAATATCATCTTAAATATATATAACGGCATTTTCTTCTGTTGCTTAAAGAAGAAGAAGAAGAAGAAAGTGAACGAAGGATTAAAAAGCGAGTAGAATCAGATAGACATGGCCGAGATCAGTTTTTATCATATTATAGAGTACGGTAGAATGTATGCGAAAATTTTTGTTGGTTTATCAAGTGCGGTTTACGAGTAATGAGCTAAAAAAACACGTTTTTTTTTGCTTTGAAGACAGAGGTGTTGTTAGTTTACGCGGTACTGCAATCGTACGCTTTGAGCGATTTGGCATATTTTCAATGCCAAACTATGTGCAAGAACTTTTAATTTTTAATGATATTTTAATATATACGATGAGAGAGTGTTTGTCATACAATTTCATACAAACACACACGATTAATAGGCTCCACATCGTAATTTTCTTTTCTCCGTTCTGCTGCTGTCTTCGGATCCGTATATATTAAAGTAAAAGTCTTAACGTATATCAAATAATTTTTCCAAAGGTTTTCCTCGCGCCCTTTTACTGAGCTGCTTGCTATATGCTACGATTTTTAACTTTAAACAACAAAACCAAAAATGTTCTCAAACTGTGAGACAAAATCTAGTAAACTACTTGATTTTAAGATAAAACGGTCCTAATTTGTAATTTTTTTTTTTTTTTTTTTTTTTTTTTTTTTTTTTGGAAACATTGCTTGAAATTTGATTATTGTTTTATTTTTTCGTTACTACACGAAATCTTATTTTGGAGCTGCAGTCAAAAATTTAAATCAATCGAATAAAAATTCAGGTGGCCAGGGTTACTACCGTAACTTAAATAAACATGATTTGAAGTTTCCATAACTTTTTAGATCAATAAAGCTCCTCGGTTCTCTCTTTTATGTTTTGCAAAGATTTAGAAAATTTAATTTGTTTTTACTTTGAAATGCAAAGTGAAAAAAATCTGATTACAGATATCTAAAAATTGGTTTGACCTAAATATTTAATTTTTTTCTCGTAATAAGTACTAATTTACCTCCTAAACAACCTGTTGGCCTTGATAAGTTGTTGAGGAAAGCATTTTGTAGACTTTTCAAAGTTATTCAACTTTCTGGACACGTTTATGGGTAACCGATGAATGCTGTGGGTAAGTGAAATTTCGGCATTTTATTTCTATTCTTGCGGTTTACAGAAGTTCTCGTTTTTATAAGAACTGAGGAAATTAGTTCGAGCAGCTTAACATCCTATCCCTCTTTCTCTAACTGTAGCCCTTGGGTCGTCTCTAGCCTATACTTTTGGGTTATGCAAACGAAAAAAGGACAAAATTGCCTGAAAGGGAGTTCATTTCGGTGAGATGTTCCGTGGAAGACATTTCCACAAATAATGTCAATATCCAAACAATTTATTGAGAAAGACAATTTGATCCAAATCTCAATTAAAATTGTGTTGGATTTACGTTTACTTTCGCAATCAAAAAATGGATAATTCCTTTATGTGCGTACAATAATTGAGGGAATTATCTGATGTCGTAGAATGGATCTAACTTAGTAAACTTTTTTCTTTTTTTTAACTTTTGGAGGATTGAGATTAATTATGTGGAGTAGTTTTTTTATGACCCCCCCCCCCCCCCCGTAAATATTACTACTAGGAGTATGACATGTGGTATCATTTGATGTTGCACAAGTAAAAAGATTCGTTTAACATACTTTTATTTATTAGATAAAGTTTCGTAATATAATTGGAAGTAATTTCATGTGTGTTCGTATTGGTTGAATATTAATAATTAAAAATTTATTTTATATTTTTAAATAATATCTTCGTGATCAAAAGCATTTAACTTTTTAGCTGATCCATAATCCAGTTTATTATGATATTCTTAGTATATATACATATATTTAGTATTGCCTCGTTCTTATCGTATACATATCTTACACATGTATATATTTAAAAATATTCATATATTCGAAACGACAGACTAAATGACGTGTTGTCAAAAATCGCATATTCGCACATATAAACCGTATAATGAATGAGTAAGCGAAAGAGAGGAGGAAGGCGCTGAGGTAACGGGATTGAAATTATTTTGAATTTTGTATCATTTTATTTCCATGTTGTTGCATTTAATCCGCAAATTGCTGACACTAGCGTTTAAGGATAAATTTATCCTTCATATTTGTATAAGTAAAAATATATCTACACATTTATATATAAAAAATATATATGCATGTATATATATATATATATATATATATATATAATATATATATATGCGTATACGTATTAACGAATATTTGTGTTCGTGGCAATCTACGAATGTTGTTACAAAAGTAATTGTGCAGAATCTGCAAATAGATGCGAAAAGGACCATAGGACGATAGGACCGTAGGAAAGCAGGCCAGACTATGGCAGTAAACACATTTTAACAGGATATGCGTAGATTATGTGTGAGTATTCGTACATCGGTGTGGCGTAATCAAGTACTACTTACAACTGTATATACAATTGTATACATATATATATATATATATTTATATATTTCTCAGCCTGTTTGTATCACTTCTACATGAATGTATGATACGCGTTTATGTACATCTATAGACAACTGTAGTAGTAATTTATCGACTGAACATTCGCAGCATTACAATAAAGAAGAGAGTTTGTGGGCCCTTTCCAAAACTCACGCATATTTACATATGCATATGTATGTATGTAATTATGCATTTGTACATCTACACATATATTTCTGTATTTGTAGCTATTATCCTTTTACATACACTTAAGTGAATTGTTTTGGTTTTTGGAGTTGGGAAAATGAACACTAAATATGCAACCAGACATATATATACACCCAAACACCCACGCATGCACACATACAAGCTACACACATTCAACCACCGACAAGAACAATAATAATTTCAATATTTCGTAACATGAAGTTGTCGGACCAAAGTTTTACAGTTTGGCCATAAGTTTGGAAATACGTTTCGTCTTCACTTCTTTAGCCAAAAGGCAACATGAGCTGCGAAATAGATATCGTTTTTTAATTAATGTTCAAACCTTCTGGAAAAGTTACGCAAAGTGTGCTCACTTTACTGCTTATAACATGGCTTTTGTCACATTTCTATTAATAACACGGCTATCCTGCCGTATTTAGTTTTATCGGTTATGCAACTTTGTTTTTTTCTCATATAAAAATCTTGACTGGGGGATGAATGTTAATTGTGATTTAGATTTGTTCTCATGTAAACTTACTTGTTGGTAAATATTGGTTGGCCGTTCGTCCAGTCCTCGGAGAATATATGGAGAGAGGTGGGACGTGGTCCACTCTGAGCAGGGCATACGACCCGCATTGGTCTCAAGGGACGACCCGAATAAATCATTAAGCGATTTTTAGTGTGACATCTCATAGCATCTTCTGAAGTGGGATCCACTGGTAAATATGAACCCCATGTTTGCACGAACAACGACTTGTCAAGTGTTTGAGCTTCGATATACCACGATAAACCCTCACAACTGGAGTCTTGCGATTTCATTGGATATTTGATTTCATCTTCTCCTCCCGCTCCTTTCAATTTTAATCGTTTTCGGCATTCACTTACTCTCTTAAACTCGTACGAAGCGAAGAAGTAAACATCTGCAAAATCCTCCGATATATTTAATTTACTGACGGTAAAGGTTAATTCCATTATGCGTGAGTTGGAGACAAACGTCAATGGAGCATTACTATACAGGACACTTGAATTATCACAAAAACAACCCAATTGTATTTTCACGTCACGAAAGGGTACATCGTATAGTTTTAATTCTGTTATTCTACCCTCGGGATCCAATTGATTGCATTTCGGCCGACCGGTGTGCAGATCATTGTCTGTGGTGCAAGTAGTGCCGTCTCCAAAGGAGACATTATGCAACACCAAACGCACTCGTTCCGATGGTCCTGCCTCGAAACGATATAAGCAGGTAAGATTTTTGGCACCTCCTCGTCCGAAAAGGAAAACGTTTCGCGGAACTTGTACATTGCCTTTTCGCTTACGAAATACACGTGAACAAAGCGGCGGTATTGGTTCCTCACCACGACGACCCGGCCAAGGTTCACCACCTTGCTCGGTATCGACAAATTCATAATTCAATGAGAATTGTGCTGGAAAAAGGGCGGTACCGGTATGCGTATGAAATTCGAGTTTCTACGAAAAAAATAAAAATAATTATATCTATTAATTTCGAAAAAAATTTTTTGTCTAAAAAGTACAATAAAAAAAATTTGACATTATGCAGTTTGGCGCGTCCGCTGTTTATAAGAAAATTTTCCAGAAACGGGAAGTTAACGACAATTTTTGTTCCCGTTGGGGCTTGTTGGTTGCAAACACGAGACCTGGTACAGAATGTAAAAAATTTTTGAATCTACGAAATAAAATTTTCAAAAGAAACAAATAAGAAAATGGTATTCGGCTGAGGTCGAATCTGGCATGCCCTCATCGTTAAAATCACTAGCACACCTTCCTTCCTTTTATTTATCTTTAGTAAAAGGAATGGTTAAGATGTCATAACATTCGTCCTAATTAATTTAGAATTAATATACTTAGGTGGTCACCTTCCACTTACCAAGTCTTTTCATTTGACACCCTTATTGACGATATTATTAAGAAAATATTCATTAATCAGCTTGTGGTGCCCACCATATATATTTTAAAATGAACACCTTTTTAGGCAGATAATATGCCTTCATTTGAGGAATGTACAAAATCATTTTAAATATTCTGTATTGCTTACCTTGTAATAAAGAAGTATAAAATTTAGAAAAAATAAAATAATAATAACTTTGTGTGGGCATGGTCGATTTTTTCCCACTTTCGCATATAAATAGCAAAGTTTTCCGTAAAGTAAACTGTATGTAGTGGTAAGATTAATCTCCATATAGCAAGCAAGATTAATAGTGTATACAGCGTGGTAATTTAAGTAGATCGCATATGAATATATAAAATTTATTAATAAAATTTGGTGCAGTTCACGTAAGTTTGTTATTGAAAAGCTGAAAAGCTGGTGGCATTTCGAATTAATAAAAAAAAGGGTAGAAAATTTAGATCACAGAGTCTCTAATCTTGTCTTAATCCTTTTTCGCCTTATTTCATGTATGTCAAATCATCCCAGCGAAATTTAAAACCGACTAACATAGTACGATATTATTTCAACAAATAGTTCGTCACTCACGATGGTGGATAGAGGCAGTTACGTTACAGAGACGAAGAATTCGTTCATATATTGAGCGAAACATTGTTGTTTGGAAACTGAAGATGTTGCCCTTTTATAATCGTTGTATATATTTTTCGATAATCTGGCTTGACAATTTCCTTTGCCTATGCAGTCATCAAGAGGGAACTAAGCCTTATCATTACCAATGGTTTTCGATTAAAAATATCTCGAAATTCCCAAGCATGTAATCACAAGGCATGTAACTGGCTAATATATGGTGTTGAAAATGTTTTAATAATTAGAACAGTTGACATGGGGTTTATACTTGCGCTGATCAAGGTCTATTCAAGAAATCTGATACAAACTGTTAAGGGAAAGCTAAATTCTTCGACAATTGCGAATGGCTCTTCAAAGACAATTTCATGACAGTGACTATTGTGTCTGCATATATACAAAGTGGGCGAGCAACTGGACATGCTCTCCATCTGCCAACAAACCACTCTCATCGAAACACTACACATGTTCTCAATGTTATCTTTCAGACAGATTTAACGGTGGACAGGCGAAAATGTATATAGACGGGCAATTCCCTATCACATATATACATTTCACGTTATTGTCTAACCACATGCCACATGAGCTAGAGAACTTCTTTTCTTTAAATTTGTTCTAAAAAGAATGGAAAAACAGTACGATGCCCAGTTTCTAGAATTAGCTAGTTGAGATTAGCTGATAGAACGGCTCGTATGGGCAGCATTCTCAGGCACAGTTATAAATTTATTTACATTTTACTCTCCTCTGTGTCTTATTTGCGATAGGGCAATTATGCCTTCGCAGTGACGAAAGAAAAGTTTTCACGATGGAACTTAAATTTTTGATAAATGATTGGATAACAAATGTCTGTGCTACCTGGTTATTATTACTATGAGAAATAAGTCAAAGTCGATCATCATATAAACTCAAAAGAAACGAACGGAAATGGAGTATCATTTTAAAAAGGTTATATATAACAACACTCGAAAGACGGCGAAATGTTTAAAAACCACAACATAAAGAATTGGATTACGGGCTGAATATTGGGTTCGTATCTATGGCTTAGTTGGTTTTTGAATTCAACTTGACTTTCACTTTGTTGATTTAAACAATACGTGGAGAAGTTACTTGTGATTTCACCAGATACGCAGTCACGCCTACAATAGAGAATTGATTAAATTTCTTCGTGTTGGAATTTTTGTTTTCACCATTTGCTCGAAAGTGTTAAATTTGAATTCGTTCATTTTCTTTTACATTTTTCGTATTAGCCGTCATCAATGGAATTTAATTTTATTATAAAAGTATTTCTACTGCCAAACAACTGGAGAGAGCTAATGAAAAAAAATGAAGCAATAAAAAAAATCCGAATTATGCTAAATTTATAAAATTATTTCTGTAAATTATAAACACTACCACCATCGCCGGCGCTGTCACTTGTTTCTTATATAAGCTAAAGTCAACAATCAAAAAAATGTTGGGAAAATATTTATGAACACATAAATAACTCTTTTATATAACAAAGGCAACAACAAAATTGGGAAGAAAAAACCCTCTACTTTAAATATAAATAAACAACAATTTACGTTAGCTGGCACTTGCTACTCCGACGAAGCCAACAAAATGCAAATATGTAAATGGAAGATGAAAATAAGGAAAAGAAAAATAAATAATATTTATATATATATATATATATATATATATATAAAGAAATAGCGTATGTGTTAAAAAATTCAACAGCGAAAATTCAACTCATTTCACGGTTGGCAATAAGATTGCAAATGTTGCCAAAATTCAGAGGCGTGTGACAAGAAAGAAAAGCGGGAAGTTGTATTCACCTTAGAGCGAAGCCAAGGTACCTATCATTAAGTTCTATTTTAGTTAAATGTAATTTAATGTTTTTTTATTTTTTATTTATTTTTTTCTTAATAACGCATATACATGAGTATGAATGATGAAATAATTATTTCTGAAACAAATATTTATGAAAGATATTGTCTTTCGCGTAGGCAGATCCCTTCTATTTTAAACTACACTTTACATATTTAAGTGACTTTGATCAAAGTCAAGTTCTTCAAAGCGTTTTTTTTTGATTTTTGTTTAAATCAAAGACTTTTTTGTGAATAAATCATGGATTAATTCAATAACGAGTCCCACCAGTAATGGGAAATACAAATATGAATTTTTTGTGTTTTAAACGGCAATTAGATCAATATATAAATTAATAGACGTACAGAGGGACGAACTTATTTGTCTGACGCTCACATCTGAATGTTACTAAGGGAATGACAAATGCTGTGTTCATACCATTATTTTTTAGTAGCTACATAAACATAAGCTATTGAAGGGGTGTAAAAGACTTAGGTGCCTTGTAGATATGCTAACTTACAACGTAGCCTTTGCTAAGGATAAGGCAAATAGTAGCAAGAATTTGTTAGCTGCTTTGGCGGCGGTGTGTTATTTTGTAAATTTGTATTTTTCTGGTTTTTTTTACGAACCACCAGCAAAGGGCCCCACGCTTTCTCCTTGTGTATCAACAGTAGCACTCAGCTTTCTAATTAAATTACATGAAAGTCTTTTTTTTTTGGGTTTGTTCTTTATTTCTATTTCTGGTTTGTTTTACGTTGCTTTTCTTTTCTTTTCTTTTTTTTCTGCGTTCAAACCGAGAAATGTCATAAAGACTCTTTCATGATATGCCTTCGGGGTCTGTAGGGTTGAATTGTTGTAGTTTAGAAATGCAAATAGTGAAGAGGGAGTGACGAAGATTGTTTGTGTACTCTATGTATACATCTATACATATATACATGCACATATAAATATTCTACATATTTATTTAAGCTTAAGCGGTAACAAGGGACTCAAAAGTTTCTGTTAGCTTAATGTGACTAACCAACTCACTACAGTAGTAACATTATTGATAAAAAATTCTTTTAGAGCTTTTAGTAGCCAAGGCTATTTCGACTTAAAACTTTGTTTCTCAACATCCGTAAGGATAAAAACATCATAATCAAGCATACATAAAGATGAATCCATATACATATATATTACATTTATTCCCCATATGACCAAAATAACTGAAATCAGCAAATTAAGTTTATCAACATGCTCGGTTATAGATTGACGTAACTTTCATGTAAACGCCCGGCAAATATTTACATTCGCCTGTTCGTGTCTGTTTCGCCACTTATGACAATTTTATATCTGTATATCGTGAGATTCGTAAAATTTTTGATTTTTGGCTTAAACTCGCCAACTCTCCGTGCTCGTTATAGTACCTTTGGGCTCCACGCTGCCGCGCAACTTGACTTAACTCAACTCAACCAATTCAAGTGTTTAAATTTGATTTACTGCCACGACAGCGACTATGACCTGTTTTGTGTACACACAATACAACGTGATAAACTCCGCCACAGTCAAGATGTTCATGATGGCAACAACAAAAACATAACGTCGTAATTTTAATCAAGGTAAATAGAAAAATTGCAATTTTTTATTTATTTGCTTAAGATTTCTCGCCCCTCTTTCCCACCGTCGTCGTATGTCTTCCAATTCTATCATTTTATATATTCACATAATCACAGTAGTTAAACTTTCTTTAGAATAGAGGGGATAAAGTAAGGCGAACATTTTAAATGTTACGCTTAATTTATTAGCATAGGTTTAACAATTTATTCGCTTTAGTTCACTCCCAATGCAGGCCAAGAAATACTAATCGATATAGTCATTCTCTTTAGATATGTCTAAATATGCTCCTACTAATCATTCTTGAAAAAAAAAAAATTGATTTATCTTTTAAATCATTTAGATACCGTTAGTAAAAGTCACAACGCTTTTCATTTGCATCATTTTAACAATATATAAGAGAAAAAAAAATCGATAAAAGCAAAAGAACGGTCATCAAGTAAGCATTATTTTTTATATTATTTTAATATTTACTTTCACTTCACAACGACTTATTCTCACCATTTCGCTCACCTTGTGCGTATATATTTGATTTTCGAACTAATTTTAAAATGCCTTCTTAATTGATCATAATATTCTGATTATTATAATATTAATAAAATACGTATGTACTTTTATGCTGCATCACAATTCGCAATCACAATTTTTCTCGGGCATATCCGTTACTTTTTTCTTTTTTTTTGCTTATTTTTGCATTTGCTTTTGTAACTCGACAACTTTGGCGTTTATACCTATTTTCCTATTCCATCATACGTTTGTGTTGATGATTTGAAATTTTCGATTTGCCGTTAACGTGATTGTATTGTTTGATTATAATGTTTTTTCATTCGTATTTTTGCACATCCGCAGCTCTTTATCCTCCACGATATTCCTTGTTACTGCTCTTTCATATTTTGGTTGGTGTTGTTCGGTCATACAGAGTATAAAACCGCAAATTGTGTTGTGAACCGCAAAAAGACCATTAAAATTTTATGACTTAATTTCATGTTATGGTATTTTTCCACACCGAGACAAACAATGATAAAATGCGAGGCAAAAAAAAAAAAAAAGCGAAAATTATATTGGGAGACGAAAATGCTTTGCAGTAATGAAAAATTTACAGCGCAGACTTTGATTGAAAATACTTTTTTTATGTCTCTTTGTGAAAAGTGCAAGAGAGTTCTACTGTTCTACGATCATCCAGGCGAGAGAAGCCAAGCATTTATTTCAAACGCTTAATGTTTCCATATAAAGCGATAAATATAAGAAAAATTATGATTTTATTGCAAACTTAAGTTAACAGCAGACGCACCATTTTATTACAACAACAAATTTGTCTCAATACTATTTATATATAATTTTTTTCTAAATTTAGAATGGAAGACCTTTCGATTTTTTCAATAAAATAATTCAGATCAACACAAAAGCTAAAACTTTCTAATCGTCGAATAGCTATTGAATATCCTACGTCATTTCACTTATAATAAATATATTATTATTATTATTATTATTATTATTTTAATTTTAGACTAATGAAATGAATTCTTAGACTAAAAAAAAGACATTGAGCACTAGCAACACAGGCTATCGGCTCTATAATAAATATAATATATCATCTATGTCCATCCATTAACTAGATAATAATAGATGTCTTTTTTATATTAAAAGTTAATTTTTTTTTTTTTTTTTTCTTGGTGAGAACAACTTTATAGACTGTTAGCGCAATAAATTTATATGTCAATTCACAAATAGGTCTTGTGTTCTTGTATAAGAAAGTTTAAAGTTAAGCAAAGAATTAAAGAAAATGATTGCATTCAAACTAAAAAAATGGTTGTTAAACGTAGTATTTTTCATCGATTTTCATCATAATTTAATCATTTAATGGCCGACATTTTCAAAATTAAATGTTATATAGGATGAAGTAGTTGGCTTATTAGAATCCATATCTTTGGACCAAAAAACGGCATTATATGAAATTTCATTAAAATATTTGCACGCGTTTGTAACCCGCAAGTTGAACAGGAAAGTGACTGTACCCACCTAAAGACAGTTTTCATTTTGACAATCGTTTTAAATGGAAAAAAAGTAATAGAACTAATAATATATTCGACTAAACTATTAAACTCAACAAAAATTGTTTTTAATGAATCTTGAAAATGATTGAACCGTCTTTTTATTAACATTTGTTATTAGGCTGCAATCAGAGGAGCATTACATTGTCTTCCCAATCCCAGTCTTTCGATTTCACTCCAAATGGCTTAAATTTTTCAATATACTGACGTGAAACGGTGAATATCAAGGATATATGATACTTCAGAGCTAATTCATTGTAACTTTTTCATTAATTTCTCTCAAAATGAAATAAAAATCCACTTGCCATTAGAGTACACAATCAAGCATAAGAGATATGTTAACTAACAAATATTTCCGGAAAATCTTTCGGGCAAAGAATTTCGCTTCTTTTATGACAAATATGTGTAAAAAGGAAAAGAAGAACGCTTACCAAATCTCTGCCCGAACTAACGTAACTTTCCAATGGACTACATGGCCTTAATCTGTTATAACCGATTGTGTTGCCGTGATTGCTGACGGCGGTATGATCGCACAATTTCGGTGTTTCATAATCGTAAATTTCCAGCATTAGACGTCGTTTACCCTTCGTACTCATCAACGCTATAGGGTTTTTCTCTCCAACACCGCTGCCACCACTGCCACCAGCACCAACATGTGCTGTTTCCTTGAAATTTTTACTTGAAATGTAATTTAAGGTATCTTTAACGGATGATATGCCATTACCGCTTGGCTGTTTGCCGCCACCGCCCATCTGATAGCCGCTGTATTTATTCTCCTGATTAAATATGCTTGATTGGGTTGGACCATAAACGTATGTGTCGACAGGATTCCAGGCATTATCTATGTTAACACGTAGATTTTTGCCCAATTTGGGATTTTGCGGGCTATAATAGTAGTTGCCATAATTAGTTTGATCGACAGTTGTTGTCTTACCGCCATCGGGCGATGATGCAACGGGAGGTGGAGGTGGTGGCGGCGGTTGACCGGTTGTTGTTTTAATCGGCACATACGTACCATAACTATCCCACATGCGTAAACGTGTTATCCAAGGTGGAAGATCAGCCTGTAAATGGAACATATCACATATCATTAACATAGCACATTGTATTAGTATAACATATATACAATAACATTAAAAAAAAAATTTAAAAAAAAATAAGAGAATTTGCTTTGGCCCAAAAGAAAAAAAAAGAAAAAAAAAAAGAAAAATATGTTAAAATATTAAAATGCCTTGGAGATATTTACTTCCAAACGAAGCATATGTTCATATTTACTCATAGGAGTAAGGTGGTTCGGAAGTGTGCTTTGTTAGCGTTGGCAGACAGTAGGTGCATGGCAAAACACACGCATATGCACACCCATACGCGTAGGCAGCAGTCAGCAGGCTTTGTTTGATTTTCTTATGTTGCACATGTTTTTCTTAGATAATTGTTATTGTGCTATTCTCGTTGATGTTCTTGTTATTGTTGCTATTTTTGTTGCTGTCAACATTATATGATTTGTATGAAGGACTGTGCTGTCTGCTACCATGTATACAATTGATATTGTGTTGATGTTATGATTTATGATTTGTTTTCTTTTAGATACCCATTCAAATGTATATGCGGACTAAGTAACATGCATATGATTAAACACACACACACACACACACACACACACACACACACGCCCACACACACACAAAAAGAGAAAGAGAAAAATTTATAAAAACAAAAAGAAAAACATCCTTATATATTCTGTTTATTTTACATTTCCTTCAACTATATAACAAATATTGTGTTCTTTGCCTTGTTTTTGTTCTTGTTCTCGTTGTTGTTTTTGTAAATTGTTAAAATAGTAAAAAAAAGAGGAAAATAAAAAACATTTCTTTACTGGGTAGATATGAACAGTACAACAGTACAACTTTAACGTTACACTATATACTGCATATACATCTCAATGTATACGTACATGCACATATGTACAAATTGAAATTTTAGAGAGTGTTACAAAAATAAATGTTTGTATGTGCCATTGTTGCTTTTATTACGCCCTCCAGCGACAGTTAAGTTTGCTAAAGTGTTGACATAAACGTGTACAAATTTGTTGTCACATATTTTTTTGCTGTTATTATTATTATTATTATTATTATTTGCTGTTATTGTAGTTGCTGCGTTACAGTTTCTTTCCTTTTATCGTCCCATTCGTTCATTTCTTGTCTATTTCTGTCACTAGGTTATATCGGTTTGAATTGTTAATTTGAAGGCGTTGTAATAACGAACGTAAACTAGGTCTTTCTTAACATTTTTTTTACACGGCCGCGCGGATATCATACACATTTCGTGCATAAACGTGCATGTATTTACATGCCTTTGACACTTCGTCATTAACTAACAAAATTTTAGCAGTAAGCTTTCATTTTATATTTATATTTCTCTTTGTTGTCTATTGTTGTTGTTGTTGTTGTTGTTTTTGCTTATTCACCTTTTCCTTTGGTTGCAAATATTTATAATATTTATTTACGCTTTCGTTTCGTTTACTGTCTACATGATTCCTATTTAGTTATGTTGTTATAATTTTTGTTAAGCGCCCTTGGATGTGGATGGCATACATGGCTCTTCTTCTAATATTAATATTTAATGAGCTTCAAGCTCCTATTATTTGCAACACTTTAATGGTACACTAAAGAAATGATTAAAAGTGAATGATATGGGAATGACCCAAATGTATAATGCAACTGATTAAATAAACTTAAAAGACTTAAGTGTATTTAAGAAATGCCACAACATAGATTCGTGTTAGTATTTGACACTGATACATACAAATAATGCTAAAATATTATAAATTATTTTTTTTTAATTAAACGCTCTCTAGAGAAAAATAAACGAATCAGATGCAATTTTTGATATTTTTTGCATAAAATACATGAACACATGTAAATATATATGCGTATATAATAACATATACAAAATATATATTTGAAGAATTCACCCATGAGAAAAGAAAACTCGAAACTTTTTTTGAGCGTACTTTTCATAAAATTAAATGCTCATTCGGAAAAAAATAAAAGTATGTCGTAATAGCTTCAATTTTTAATCAAAGTATTGCCCATGACTGTCTACCACATGTTTTCATCTTTATGGCTTTAGCCGTCTTTTCGACGTCGCCACCATGTCGATTAATTTTTTCATATCATATCAGAAGAATCAAGATGAATCTTAAACGACGTGCTTGTCCGAGTTTTAAACAACTATTTTATCATAACTTTTAGTAAATTGAAGTCATTTTTCGTTTAATCTTTCCGCATTTGCATCAGCTGATGTCGGTAATGTTCGCACACATGATCTTCCGTTTTCTCCAAGTGTAGATTATGAAGGCGGGCGGAATCACCGATATTAATGTTTGCCGGAGTTTAGCGCGTGATTTTACGCAGTAGCCAAGTTTTCCTCTCCGCTTATAATGTGATGCAAAAATCTTTTTCTCATTTCGCTGTCGGAAGGGATTGGTGGTCACATAGTGAAGACTTGCGGCTTCAGTTCGTGCTCCAATCAATCTCACTGCTTTTGAGACATTCTGATTCAAGTACCTTCAAATCTTCAATTCGAATTTTCAAACTTACTCTTCTGATTCTTCTTACGTGTTCTCTATTTGCAGAGTCGAGAGACTCTTCTTGTAACTATAGAAATTGGAAAGCATGTAACTTTTATTATTCAACTGTAATCACCAACAGCGATCGATGTTTTTCGGACTCGCGGAAATCGAGTTTGCCTGGCTAAGATTACAAACACTATTGTGTAAAACCTAAAGATAGTAGTAGTTCGATATAAAGTAGTCAGAGTATTATTTGGTACGAAAGAGTGTTATTACTACAATAATTATGAAATGATCCGCAGTTAGTTTTCAGTCGTATGCTATTAACCAAGCCCGTTGATTGTGTAGGCGAAATAACCATTTTCTACCCACTTTCTTCCCTGAAAGGTAGCTTCCATCGTAAAAGCATTCTTCTGATAATTAAAAATTTTCCTGTCTTGCAATAATTTATGCTGTGTTCTAACAAGTTTGGTACATATCCCATGGGTTGGCTTGGAGTCAGGTAGATGAACGATCTTGTCGATGTAGCGTTAATTGATTTTAGTACAAACCGTAAAAAAAGAATATTAAGAGCACACTTAGCAACAATGTCATGTATTTGTTCTTCAATTGCAATATTTACAAAATTTATTCCATTTATTATTATTACAATTTCCATTTGTTTAAATAACCAAAAATGAAAAAAAAAAAAGCATTGAAATTATTTTTTAAAGAAACTGCATAGTAAAAGATGTATCTCGCTTATCAGAATGACTTACTTATGAATTAAGAACAAACTTTATCATGAGTACATACATGAATGTATTATACCGTCGCTTATGGGTAACGCATAAAGTGACTGGATACGGCGACAACAATATAAAAAAGGTCATGAATGAGCAAAAAAACTAAGAAGTGAAAAAATCTGCTAAAATTTTAAACAATACAAAGTAAACATGATAAGTAAGAGAAAAAATAGAAAATAAAGTGCGGAAGGGGTTATTGCGAAAAATAACAAAATAAAAGAGAAACTTTTTGTATATGTGCTGTACAGGTGGGCGTTAAGCGAGTGCTCAAAATACAAAGATCAGACACCATTGGCATCATTACAATGGAGGTGAATTGCATGCCTGCGCACATCCATATATATATATATATATATATATATATATATATATAAGTACATATATATAAGTACAATGCAATGGCATGCATGAAAGTTACATGTATTATAAATGCATGTAGATGTACGTATGTCATACCAATTCAAATAATCATAATGATAGTAAGGAGATGTGCGCTTGGAGCAGCGCTTGGTAAGAAGGTAAAAATGTTTTAAGTCAATGAAGAAAGGGAAAATAAATAAAAAAGTATAAAATAAAACCGAATTAAGGACAAAGAGATGCACAGCATTGCAAGAGAGTGAGCGTTTCAGACCGACTCCATGAAAACCCTGCCATTATCTAGCTATAGTGAGCAATAGCAAAGAACGTAAAATGTTAGAGACCTTTCAAAATTTATCAAAACAATTTGATTTTTTTGTTGTTAGCTCTAACACTGCAAAAGCTATCATATGCTCGCGTCCAAGAATATGTTTAAAAGCATATCACATTGTCTCATATCTGTAGTTAGATAACGACAACTTCGTATAGTCGCACTCATTATGTTCCTCACTCATATGTATAAAATATATATATTGTCCTCTACGTACGTCATGACTTCTGCCCATCAATCTATACGTCTACACGTATGTATGCATACAGGTATACGGATATATAATATTCAGCGGGACAGCATTTCATGTCCTTATGTGGCCGTGAAGTTTGTTGGCTCAGCGTATAGCCCTTGTCGTATGCACGCGTGCTTACAAACACATACATGGTGAACATGAAACAGTTTTAACTCTTACTCAACGGCATTGTGTTAAATTACATTGTGCCACAGTAAAAATAACAAATATGAATTTCATTTATAGTCAAGTGAAATCTTGTAAGTCTTGCTTTCTTTTTTTGATTTTTCTGTTTTTTTTTTTATTCATACTATTAAAGGGGAGAAAATATACGCACTTTTGATAACATTGTGTGCTTTTCTCGTTCTCGTTCTCGTTCTCGTTCTCGTTCTCGTTCTTTTATTTTTTCGTTTTCTCTCTTGAAATTATTACAAATGCCCCGTGGAAATATTTTTATACAAATTTGTCCTCATATGTGTTCATTGCCTACAAGTGTGTACGCATGCATTAAGTCAATTTCTTTTCATGCAAATAAAAAAGAGAGCAGGAAAATGAAGAAAAACGAAAGGACTTAAAAGAATGAAATAAAAATAAGTTAATAAATTGACCCGTTAAAGCTTAAAGCTACGCATTTATACGTAATAGATTTGCGAAGAATTTTTTATAAGGAACACTTTGTAAATTTCATTTTTTAAATCCAAATATCCCTTTGACAAGAATTTCCCTGAGTCTGAGAATAACATTACCCACAGTTAATAAATTTAAATAAAAAGTGTGTCTAGCCTAAAATCATTTATATTTATAATTACAGATAGATGAGATAGATAGATGAATAAGAATTGAAAAGTAACGAACGAATACTTGAACAAATGTTTTGATGATTAGCTTTTCTAAGAGAAAAGAAAACTTTTATAAAAAAATATTATATCTTTGCTGGCAGTTCCTACTTAATAATAATAATAACAAATTGCACGTATATGATGTGCAGAGAAGGAATCTTTAAAAAACGATGCAACAAGTTTCTGTAAAATTGCGCAAAGTAGCCTCAAGAAGTCCAAGATTCAGCCAAGCTGATTTTCATGCTTGTCATTTGATAACTAGAAGTAGAAACACAAATGTTAAACAAAAAAACCGCATCACAAAGGCCTTGAAAAATTTTAAATCCAGGACAATTTCTGAACCATTCATTTCGCTGGACAGAACCCGTGATTTTTTTATGTTTTGAAACAATACAGAAATAATAACGCAAAGAACATATTGTTTTAAGTGCTCCCAATGAATAAAGTAATAATAGGAACAATTTTTGACAAGGCTGTTCGCACGCTTAACGCTGCGCTTTAAGCTATTGTTAGAATAAAAAAAACATTTCCATAATTTTAACTGATAATGCCGGCCTTGGTACTCCGTTTGATTAGAACTCCGTTTGACAAAACTTTAATTGAGACGATTTTTAATAAAACCGGAAGTTCGTTAAACTTTATAAGACAATCGTCGAAGAGTTTTGATCATTATTGAATGAAGAGATCTTGCGAGATATTACAAATTGCCTTTGTTGTAAAATTGTTTAAACGTATAGCATCTTCTCTCTTTTTTCTTCAGAGAATCTCCTTTAAGGTATCTAATAAATTCACGAGGGACTGTGAAGCAATTTACTTGTCCTGCTGCCGCAAAAATTTCCAACTTCAGAATTCTTTGTGGGGTGCTCTGTTTGATGGGTTATACTCAGATTGATTTGTTTGATCCGTCACTGAATTCTACGCAACTCATTGATGGCACTATTCTACGATCATGCCGCCGGCATTTCTTAAAATGTAAAGATAGAGATAGGCAGTCACCGTGGTTTTCTCTGTGCTGGAAATACTCATATTCCGTCTTTCTGTTTACTTATTGTATATGTATTGTAATATTGAAATCAATTGCTTAGTCATAGCATATTTTTTTTCGATTTGTAACAATGTCTATTACTTTACAGCAGCTATCATACTTTTACTTATAGTTTAGTTCGAAGATATATTGCATCGGCTGCTGAAATAAATGAATAAATAAACAAGTAAGAAAGAGAGATTCAGCGGGGGCCAAATCTCGTATACCCACCACTATGCTTTTCGCATGCTACTCCCCGAGTTCTCCAATTTGATATCCATGTTGCTGGTATTATTACGAAGAAATTAAGCGCGGTGTCTAGCATATTCATTTCAGAAAGGACCCATTTTTAGGCATATAATATATCTTCGTTTGAGGAATGTAGAAAATAGTTTCAAACAATCTGTTTTGTTTGTGTTATAATGATAAGAGAGTGCGTGCAGTTTATGCTCCACTCCCGGCTTCTGCTCTGATCAATTTGGCCCATTTTCAATACCAAACTGCGTGCAAAAATTCCCAATGTTTCTACTAAATTTGAATTCGATATATTAATTTTTGCGACCAGGAAAGTTCCAACAACAACCACCACACAGACACATAGAGCGACAGGCGTGGCTTAATCTATTAAAAATTTCACGCCGATCAAGTGTATACATACTTTATACGGTCTCTGAAGGTCCCTTTTGGGTCTTACATACATTATGAAAAAAAAAAAACATATTCTTTTTATACCCATCCTTCAGTGGTGAGTATAAAAAGGAGCTTATTTATCACCCATGTAGATCTAGTATAGCTATTTTTGTACATGGCCCAGATGTCTGCAGTGTAAGCTATTAATTTCATACAAGCAATATATATATATATATGTACAAAGATAATTTCTCGTTTTTGATTTTCGTGGCTTTTGCTCGAATGTATCCTTATCTCTTACTTGGTACGCGCTACGGAAACAGTTTAAAGTTCCAGCTTAGGTCGAGAAAACAGTACATTTGTTAGGCACATGCTTAGTATTTAAATTAATAAAGGGAAAAATTAATTTTTCATTTTCTCTACGCCATGTATTCTTACATTCTCCTGCGAGATTTTTCGGGCGCTATATTTTAATTAAGATTCTTTAATGTTGTACAAATTAAGGGCTTTCCTGTTTTTTTGATTTTAATACACATATCTCTTTTTGCAATGCGGTACTTGGTGCGAAGAAACAAAAAAAAAAAAAAATTTAGCATCAACTAAATTAATCGTAGCCAAGCTGCGTGTCTATATTTATAGGTGTATAATTGACGGATTAGTTTAATTGATATTTATTCACATTTTCTTTTCCATAAAAACTATTATTGTTTTGAAATTCTTCCCCTTTACAATTGAAGTAATAAATTTAAGAAATAGTTCGAAACAGTTTTAGCAAAAACATAAATAGATGGTTCAGTTGCCAAATCAGTTAACTCCATAAAACAAGACAAACACATTGAGAAAAACTGTAAAATATTACATGTTATTTTTGAAAATTCTTTTCAAGTTAAAAATTAAAAAATACGATGTAGACTGTATTATTGCAAACGTCTATAAAGTATAAGATGGAATATACTTGGAGTAATTGTTGTTATTACTAAAATTTTTTCGTGATTGGGGGAGTTAACCGATTTGGCAACTGAGAGAAAATTATTATTAGTTCAAATTCAGTCTTTCAATTATTCTTTTATTACGGAAAAATGTCATTATATAAACATATGTTTTATTAAAGAATTTCAGAATTTCAAGAAGTCCATCATATCTTTCCTCTTTTTCCTTGTCGCTGTTCTCCCTGTTGAATGCAACATAGACTGGATCACAATTTTTCGATATAGTGGTCTACCTGCTACACTTTTTCGTATATTTATGGCACTAAATTCGGTATCTTCGTTAAAGTCATACTCAAATTTTATCAGATGGGGTCTCGACTTTCCCTGTAACTGATACTTTTCTATTATTGGTAGAATTTTCTAAAGTGCTTGTAGAGAAAAAGTCCTGACGCGTCATGGGAACCCTATGAAACGGACCCTATGACGGGTTACGGGTTACAGGCTTTTATTGTATTATACCAATCATCTGGCGAAAAGATATTCTGAACTTTTTCTACATGAGATTCGATGATAGCAAATTGTAAATCATCAGGCAAGTAACTGCGTCCACTTTCCAGGAATTTCATTTCAGTTGATTTAGCTTATATTTCTGTACTTTGAACCAAATTCCAATAAACTTAAAACAGTTTTAATATATCTACATGTCCCGAGTAGGTTATTATTATTATTATTATTATTTTTTTATAGTTTTTTGCACAAATCTTTATATACTTGATGATATAAACATATTATAGTATCGAAAATTATTTATTATTCAGTGGTCAAAACGGTTTTGTCATTTAGTGGTGTTAATACTTATTCTTATTAGAGAAATTCGTTTTGAATATGTCCAGTTAGGAGCTTATGAAGTGGTTTGATATTAAAATTTAATAAAATCCCGAAAATGGAGTTAACCGATTTGCAACGGAACCATCCAAATGTAGTTGAGATCTGCTTAAAAAATATGTCTGCTTTATTTAACGTAAATTTGAATTAATTATTGCTACGATAAAATTATGAGAGTATCAGTTACTTATCAAAATTTAAGGGTACTAGCCGTTTTTTACCAATGACGATGCTTATATATTATATATAAAAGTCAACTTTGACCTTTAAGAAAATTTCATTTTGCAATATCTGTTTACCCTCTCTGCCGATTCATTTGGTTTTACATTATGTTTATAGCTTATGAATGGTATATGTATTCGTGTTCGCCCAAAGAAGGGACAAAGAGGGGAATCGAAAGTGGGAGAAACGAGAGAAAATGGGGTCAGGGAAAAAGTTAATATATTATGCTCCTCAAAGCAAAATAGTGAGTACTGCTTTTTTAAATCAGATCGGAAAACTGAAAATATTTCCACTTGAAAGCGAAAAAGAATTTAATGCAAATGTTAGAATTACAAGCAGAGAAAATATAATTGAATTGTAAATATGAACAGCAGCAGCAGCAGCAGCAGCAACGGCCAGAATTATAACAGAGCTAGCAACAAAGCAAAAGCACCACCGTAAAGTTAAGCTAAGCATGAGAAAACAAAAACTGCTGTTGTTGTTCAACAGCAAGAGCACAAACAGAAACGGGTGCAAAGAAAACTACTAATACACACGTACGGATACATACACATAACAAACTAACAACATTTCACAAGTCATTTGCATACAAACCAACACAAGCGAAACTTTAAGTTGATGTTCTACGGAGGAGGGAAAAAAAACAAT
The DNA here is from genome assembly GCF_014805625.2 of Glossina fuscipes. Classification (NCBI taxonomy): domain Eukaryota; kingdom Metazoa; phylum Arthropoda; class Insecta; order Diptera; family Glossinidae; genus Glossina; species Glossina fuscipes. The sequence goes on along the minus strand of NW_023998433.1, from coordinate 2,505,397 downwards.
AAAAAAAAAACCGGTAAATGTATTAAAGTGTTGGTCTTACATTAAAAAAACCAAAGGAAAAGGACCATTTTTCGGGGTAATGTGAGTTTATGTTGTTGTACAGTGTTGTAATTCCCACAATGCACATATCGTATAAACACATATAAACATAAAAGAGGAAAAACTAACAGAAAGTTTTTAGGGTTTTGTGTGTGTTGTACTTTTTGCGTACCTTACTCCCTTCTACGAAAAAAAAAGACAAAAAAAAGAAGTACAATAAAGCAAAGGAGGTGTCAGTCAACACAAAGTTTATGGTATATGGTACATGTTTATACTTGCTGGTTTATATATGAATGTATGCATCAGTATAAATGCAAGTGTGCATGTAAATGCAAGTGTGAGTGCTTGTGTTGGCGTAGAATATTTAATATTGGGCCAAAAAAAAAAGCGAAAAAAATCACATTAGATATGCATGGTATGAGTAAAGACCGTTTTTGTGAAATATGCTGAAGAGTTTACTCACCCTTCCTAACGTGTTGTTGTCGTGTATAGCTTGTTGTAGTATTTGCAAATTGTAGCTGGTGAATGATAACCAAATTAGGTCGCCTGGATAACCATGGAAATGGTATGTGCATGTTGTATTTGGCGGTAATGTATGACGTGGACTAACTATACGGCCCATACGGCCTCGACGTGAAAATAAGACATCATCTGAAAAGAGATAAAAAAAAGGAAAAAAAGAAAAGAAAAACCACGAAGTTAAAAATAAATTTAAATCAAATTTAAGAAAATTTTTTTACAAATTCTTCTAAGCTCAGTTTCTTACATACATATAAGCAAGATAAACCATTTCCGTTTTACAATTAAATTTCAGTTATTCAATTACCGACTTTCGTGAGATGCAATCAATTAAACTGAATTGCTTCAAATATCTTGTTTTCTATGAGAGTAAAACAAAAAAAAAAAAACACTACTCATTTTCTTGCTCGTAGTTTCCTGTTTCCATTAAATTAATCCTTGACCCACATGCTCTTAATATCAATCAGTTGTATTATTTCGCGTTTTTCCAGTTGTGCGTGTATTTCTGAGATTAGGTTTTTAATGTTAATGAGAAAAACTGAAATGATTTCATTTGAAAAAAAAAAAAAAAAAAAAAAAAAACAGAAGCAAAACAAAGCAAAAGAATCTGTATCTGCTTAAAATATTTCGTATAGTTTTTATCTTGCCCCATGGGGCTGGGTCAGCGACCTTTTACATAATGAGTTTGTAAATGGATTTGGAGATTGTCGAGCTGTATTTCAGATCGATGCTGGTTTTTTGAATGTTGCAGTCATACATGTAAGATTGTCAAGCTCTTTCCAAGCTTTAATCTGCAACAAAATGGAACTAAAGTAAACACATGGCCATCAAGTATACCTTTCGGTCTTGTTTTTTTTTTATCTTTGCGTATAGTTTGCATATACAAATATACGATTAAATAGAATCCATAATCTGCCTCATTTTGAAGTATTTACTCCTGCGTAATGTCAAACTTTGAAAGTCAATAACGGACGAATAACTTTGTGTTACCTTTACAATGCTTATTATACAATCTTTTTATAAAAATTGCATTTTCATGAAGTTGTGTTGGTCTACAAGCACTACAGCGGCAAATGAAAATCATTTTAATCATCACGTTCAGTGAATAGCTTAAGGTCTGATAAGTAGTTGCATAATCGTGGCATACATTTGGTAATTTTCTCCTTCTCCAAAATACAAAGATTGAAAAGATCGATTCTTCGCCCCTGTCAGCGCGGTTTCGTGTGATTTCAATGACTTCGGTATCGCGGTAGTCCACCTATGGGTTCTTTTTTGTACAAATTAAAACAAGATAAGGGTAGTAGCATTGTTCGACCTCTAGCCTGAATTCCTCACATCCCCCTCCCCCGCTACCTTTAGTCCATAGAAAACATCGCACGAGTTTCTTATTAAATAAAAAAAAGCAAAAAAAAAAAGGAAATACGTATATAAAAAATGTCATAGTTTCAAAACTATTTTATTTCGAATTCAAACAGTTTCCATATCCATAATTTTCAACCGATCAGTAAGTTAAAATTGTTAACTATGTTATTGACTGACCGATTGAAATCATTTTTTCGTTAAACTTCGAGATATGTGTCGTAGATGTTACATAAAACGTCAAACAATAAGTGTTTAGCAGGACGTATAGGTGTGTCTAATACAACTGTAATATGTAAAGTAATATCGGAATGTTTGAAATTTTGATACAATTTCCCTTAAAGGTCAGTGGATTTTAATTGTATATTTTCTACAGCCAAGTTGACGCTTGAGCTGCATTTGCTAATATAGCAAGGCTTGTTGTCATAGTAATACATTTATCTGTTATAGAAAAATCGTCTTTTATTTTGGCGAAAAAAAAAAAAACGAAATCACACAATCTAATATCTGAAACTCATATGGATACGTCAGTAGTCGTCTAGCGCCTGTATGCGTATGGAGCGATGTATTATTTAACACACTTATATATTGATATCTGCCATGCTCGTTGATTTTTCGTCATTTCTTTTTCACTTTCTGTCGCTTTCTTTAAACTTGGTCCGTGGGATTGAATTAAAAAGGTCTGGGCAAAGTTCTGTAGATGCCATCGCACCATGACATAGCAGAGACGGATATATGTAGTGAATATATCTAAATTATGGGAATAATGTAATTAATAAATGCTTTCAACTTTCGAGCTGGCGATGAGTAATAATAATTTAACTATGTGTGCATTGTGGCACTCTGGTTAGAAATTATTTTCGAGTACCTGTAACGTAATGATTGTCGAGCGTGTTTCATAACAGCGAGCAGATATATGCGGCTTATTCAAATTTAATTAATTCTTTTAATATATTCTTTCATTTAATGCAATCCATTTATTTCTATGCGCCTGTTTGTGTTTACGTAAAACTTCTACAGCGAACACATTAACACACCAAATAATTCTATATCGATACAATTACAACTTAATTAATTCTATCAAAAAATGACATAAAAAAGCGCGTATACAATCTCGTTGTAAATAAACATTTATGTAAACATCCATGTCTGTATTTATGTGTAATTAAATAATATCTAATTTATTAAATTATATCTGTTTGTAAAAGCACACGTTAACACAGACATATCGGGAACTTTTGTCCAGGATTACAAAATATAAATATAAAAATTTTAAATAAAACTAATAAAAAAAAAAAAAAAAAACGGCTCATATATTGAATTGGAAAAGAAGCAATTTCAATGTGAATTTCCCTCCCCCCTTTTTTTCTTCTTCCTTCTTTAGCCAAACTAATTGCCTTAATGTACGTGAAAGAGAAGGCAAAATGGGAAGGAAAAGTGCATTGAAATTCTCTAAAATATCTTCCTATTGGAAATTATTAAAATAGATTAACCAACACCTTCTCGATTAATTCAAAATTTCTTTGTCATTGCTCAAAAGAAAAAAAAAAAAAATGTCTCTGTTTACCACGCTAACACATGGCATATCGTCATACATTATAGGCGGTGTTTGTATGTTGCTTATTGCTTTACGGTAATATAAAATTGCAAGTGAAATAGTAAACTAAGTGGCTTTGCCTAATAAAGTAGTAGTGTAGTAGCAATAGTTCATATAGAAAGCAATCTCTAATAAATAATAATACAAAAATTAAAATAAACTTCAAATGAAATTTTCATTGTATGTAATGTATAAGTGTGGTTGGTTGGCTTCTATCCGTATAGTGTTGTTTTAATATTGTGGTTTTTATTTCCATGGATTTTCTGCTGTACAAACACATGCACACCACGTATGGTGTGTTTTATTAGAATTTGCAATTAAAATTAATTAAAAAGTTTGCATTTGTGTATACCTATGTATGCATGTGTATATATATATGTGTTGCATCCATGAAAAGAAAAAATTTTACAATAAATTTATGCTAAACTTTAATATATATATATATATATACGTAGATACGTAAGTGGATTCCATATAGACATACATCTATACGTAAGTGGGAGAAGATTATTGGTTGATTTAAAATTTAAAGAAAAGCGAAATAACAAAATTTCGCCTAAATATTTTCATTAAAAATTAAAAAACAGAAAAAAGATGTTTATTGTGGTGGTCATGTATGAATGCTTGTCGTTGCATTAGTTGCTGCTCTTGATGTTGTTTTTGTTATTATTATTATTATTATTATTATTTTTGTTTTTAGGAACTGCCATGTATACCATAGGCTTACATTCAGGAAAATGTGGTAATAGTTCAAATCCTTTGAACTGACTTGGACAAAGGCGTGCCTACAACCATTTATATATACATATGCACACGTATGCATGAACACATGCTCAGATTTATAAATGCACATATAACTTATTAACTATAAATTTCGTACATGTACCCCCTAACTAAAACTATTCCCATCATTTGAACGCATACCCTCCTCGTTTTTTACATTATCATTCTCTCTCTCTCTCTCTCTCTCTCTCTCTATCTCTTTCTCTCTCTCTCTTTGTTTCGTTTTCATTTTGCCTTTCTCTGGCTCTCTTTTTCTCTTTATGAGAATTTTTAAAACAAGCGCAAATACATACAAAATATAATTTTTTGTTAACAAAATAGAAATTTTCATGAAACTGAAATGCAATCTATAAATTTGTTTAGTTTAGTTGTTGTTTGCCTAGTTTCGGGATTTTTTTTAATGCGTGCGCATATACACATGTGTTTTAATGCTTTTACAGATCATTTTTTTTCTGGTTGCATTTTTAATCAATCATATTATTTTTAATTGCTTCGCATAAGTATACGAGGATAACAGTATGTGCAAACATTTGTATTTATTATGAACGATATGTAGAATGAATAAATAAACACAAAAATATTGTAGACATTAATTGAAATATAAATGGAATAATTGTTAAACGAACAAAGTAATAAAAAGAGGATAAAATAAGAAAAGAATAGAAAATCGAATGATGTAATTAAATTTTTTGCAATTTTAAATACAATCGCACGTTTCTTCAAACTGTGGGCTTTTTTTATTTCTTCTGCTCTATGATAACGACATAATATTTGATTTAACTTCTTTCGACATTTCGAGTATTGATAAAATAGCGCGAGTTTGAAATACGAGGCATGAGTTACTGTTGAGATATATGTGGAGACATATGGAGAAACTCAAATAAGTTTCAAACATCAAGCGCCTTAAAACAAATCATTGATCAGTCTTGGGAGTTCTATAGCAGTTAATTGCTAGTTTCAGCGGCTTAACGTTAGAACTACCGATATTCCCCATTTACCCATTTCTACCAAAAGGAATATTGATTTATTTATTTATTTATGTATTTATTTTAATTCTACTTATACATGAAACTCAACTAAACAAATAACAGTCGATTTCAATTGGCACTTAAAGCAAAACTTATATTAAATTAATAATAAAACTTAGTATAAATACAATAAAACAAATAAGAAGGAAAAAAGAAAAACGGCATGTACACAACCAGCATACAGGCACACTTACAACCGGTACAGGACCAAATTGCAAATGAACCCCTAATCGCAAACAGGCACAAGTCTGGCAACCGATAATACTTAACAACAGTTCATTTTCCAATCGTAACGACTTTTAAGGATAAAAGCTAGTTTAAATAAGACATAGGTAAATCGCGCGTATTAAGCAATGTTGCTTTAATGGACTTTAAAGAGTCCGATAACGAGAATAAGTTATAGACGTCATTTAGGTTCTTGCAAACTACTCTGAGCGAATTAAACAGCTCATAATTATATTAGTTTGGGGAAAAAGAAATCCATTATTTTTATATGAACTTCAGGACTTTATTTAACATGCCTCGGATTGTCCGATTTGGGTCAAATATGCACCGTTTTGTTGTATGATTTGTTGCCATTTTAAAGGTAACTTCAAAATGCCTCTCTCATAGAAGTCCTGGTCTCTATTTGCAAAAAACTCTAGTAGTCGACTTTCACAATCCTCCCTAGATTCCAATTTTTTATCATTAAAGAAATTTTGCAATGCAAGAAAAAGATGATAATCGCTTGGTGCCAAGTCCGGACTGTATGGCGGATGCATTAAAACTTCCCAACCAAGCTCCCGAAGTTTCTGGCGAGTCACTGTAGATGTGTGTGGCCTAGCGTTGTCCTGGTGGAACACGACACCTCTCCTGTTGGCCAATTCTGGCCGTTTCTGGTCAATCGCTATCTTCAAACGATCCAGTTGTTGACAGTAGCGATCAGAATTTAGCGTTTGGCCATATGGAAGCAACTCATAATAAATAATCCCCTTCCAGTCCCACCAAATGCATAGCAAAACCTTCCTGGCCGTTAGTCCTGGTTTGACCACCGTTTGACGATCGTTTTCGCACAGGGTTATCGTATGTGATCCATTTCTCATCTCCAGTCACCATCCGTTTAAGAAATGGGTCTATCTCATTCCGTAAGGTAGGGATCATCAAGCTCTTTGGACGACCTTTTTATAAAACCAAGCGCGGACCTAGGTTTGCTTATCGAGAGCTCAATATGCAAGTTAAAACGTAACCTATGATCAAATAGAACGCCTAAATCTGTAATCGAATCGACGTCCTCCAACTTATGCGCATCAATAAAATACTGAGTAATGAATGACTTTCTTCTTGAGAATGAAAGCTTCTTACATTTACTCAGATTTAGTTTCAGAAGATTCAAAGAGCACCATGCAACAAAATTATCCAAATCACCTTGAAGTTGATGTGGTTGCGATTCAACAGAGAAGGAAGAAAACAGTTTGACATCATCAGCATACATTAAGATCTGGCTGGAATTAACCACCGATGGGAGATCGTTAATGTATAAACTAAATAAAATGGGACCTAAGTGACTTCCTTGAGGTACGTCAGACGTAACGGGGAATTCATCCGAGGTGATGAAGTTAAACAAAACTCTGAAGGATCTATTGTGCAGATAAGAGCTTATCCATTTCACTAAGTAGAAAGGGAAGCCAGAGGCTTGGAGTTTAAAGATAAATAAGTTATGGTTAACCATATCAAATGCTTTGCTTAAATCAGTGTAAATAACATCTGTGCGAGAGCCGCTAGAAAAAGCCTTGAAAACATGACAGGTAAACTCTAACAAGTTGGTGACTGTAGATCGCCCTTTACGAAATCCGTGCTGGTGCGGAGAAATATACGAATTAACGGCAAAGGCCAAATGCTGAGTCACAATTCGCTCGAACAACTTGGGCAAGACATTCAACTTGCCAATGCCTCTATAGTTCTCAACAAGTTGTCTACTTCCACTTTTGTGGATAGGAAAAAGGAAACTACATTTCCAACACGAAGGGAAAATACTTCAACTCAAGGACATGTTAAAAATTTTTGAGATCACACCACATAACTCGACAGTGCAAGATTTAAGTACACATGGTGGAATTCCATCAGGTCCAGGCGAACAACTGTATTTTAGAGAACTCAACCCTTTAAAAACGTCATCTTCCGAAATAACCAAGTTAGGTATTGAAACCGAGTTAGTTATAGGATATGGGTAGTTTGCTGATAAGTCGAAATTAGCAATCGAAAAGTTTCGTCGGAAATACTCAGCAAACAGATTTGAGATTTCAAAATCATTCGAGGAATCAGATCCATTAAAAGAAATATGCGAGGGATGTGTGGAAATTTTTTTTTTTTT